>NC_138301.1:111115512-111120512 GCF_965601325.2 Salmo salar | reverse complement strand
TATATGATTTTAGTGTCTGTAATCAAACAGAGGATATAGATGATTTTAGTGTCTGTAATCAAACAGAGGATATAGATGATTTTAGTGTCTGTAATCAAACAGAGAATATAGATGATTTTAGTGTCTGTAAACAAACACAGAGAATATAGATGATTTTAGTGTCTAATCAAACAGAGAATATAGATGATTTTAGTGTCTGTAATCAAACAGAGAATATAGATGATTTTAGTGTCTGTAATCAAACAGAGAATATAGATGATTTTAGTGTCTGTAATCAAACAGAGGATATAGATGATTTTAGTGTCTGTAATCAAACAGAGGATATAGATGATTTTAGTGTCTGTAATCAAACAGAGAATATAGATGATTTTAGTGTCTGTAATCAAACAGAGGATATAGATGATTTTAGTGTCTGTAATCAAACAGAGAATATATATGATTTTAGTGTCTGTAATCAAAAAGAGAATATAGATGATTTTAGTGTCTGTAATCAAACAGAGAATATAGATGATTTTAGTGTCTGTAATCAAACACAGAGAATATAGATGATTTTAGTGTCTGTAATCAAACAGAGGATATAGATGATTTTAGTGTCTGTAATCAAACAGAGAATATAGATGATTTTAGTGTCTGTAATCAAACAGAGGATATAGATGATTTTAGTCTGTAATCAAACACAGAGAATATAGATGATTTTAGTGTTTGTAATCAAACAGAGAATATATATGATTTTAGTGTCTGTAATCAAACAGAGAATATAGATGATTTTAGTGTTTGTAATCAAACAGAGAATATATATGATTTTAGTGTCTGTAATCAAACAGAGAATATAGATGATTTTAGTGTCTGTAATCAAACACAGAGAATATAGATGATTTTAGTGTCTGTAATCAAACACAGAGAATATAGATGATTTTAGTGTCTGTAATCAAACAGAGAATATAGATGATTTTAGTGTCTGTAATCAAACAGAGAATATATATGATTTTAGTGTCTGTAATCAAACAGAGGATATAGATGATTTTAGTGTCTGTAATCAAACAGAGGATATAGATGATTTTAGTGTCTGTAATCAAACAGAGAATATAGATGATTTTAGTGTCTGTAAACAAACACAGAGAATATAGATGATTTTAGTGTCTAATCAAACAGAGAATATAGATGATTTTAGTGTCTGTAATCAAACAGAGAATATAGATGATTTTAGTGTCTGTAATCAAACAGAGGATATAGATGATTTTAGTGTCTGTAATCAAACAGAGGATATAGATGATTTTAGTGTCTGTAATCAAACAGAGAATATAGATGATTTTAGTGTCTGTAATCAAACAGAGGATATAGATGATTTTAGTGTCTGTAATCAAACAGAGAATATATATGATTTTAGTGTCTGTAATCAAAAAGAGAATATAGATGATTTTAGTGTCTGTAATCAAACAGAGAATATAGATGATTTTAGTGTCTGTAATCAAACACAGAGAATATAGATGATTTTAGTGTCTGTAATCAAACAGAGGATATAGATGATTTTAGTGTCTGTAATCAAACAGAGAATATAGATGATTTTAGTGTCTGTAATCAAACAGAGGATATAGATGATTTTAGTCTGTAATCAAACACAGAGAATATAGATGATTTTAGTGTCTGTAATCAAACAGAGGATATAGATGATTTTAGTGTCTGTAATCAAACAGAGAATATAGATGATTTTAGTGTTTGTAATCAAACAGAGAATATATATGATTTTAGTGTCTGTAATCAAAGAGAGAATATAGATGATTTTAGTGTCTGTAATCAAACACAGAGAATATAGATGATTTTAGTGTCTGTAATCAAACACTTAGAATATAGATGATTTTAGTGTCTGTAATCAAACAGAGAATATAGATGATTTTAGTGTCTGTAATCAAACAGAGAATATATATGATTTTAGTGTCTGTAATCAAACAGAGGATATAGATGATTTTAGTGTCTGTAATCAAACAGAGGATATAGATGATTTTAGTGTCTGTAATCAAACAGAGAATATAGATGATTTTAGTGTCTGTAAACAAACACAGAGAATATAGATGATTTTAGTGTCTAATCAAACAGAGAATATAGATGATTTTAGTGTCTGTAATCAAACAGAGAATATAGATGATTTTAGTGTCTGTAATCAAACAGAGAATATAGATGATTTTAGTGTCTGTAATCAAACAGAGAATATAGATGATTTTAGTGTCTGTAATCAAACAGAGAATATAGATGATTTTAGTGTCTGTAATCAAACAGAGAATATAGATGATTTTAGTGTCTGTAATCAAACACAGAGAATATAGATGATTTTAGTGTCTGTAATCAAACAGAGGATATAGATGATTTTAGTGTCTGTAATCAAACAGAGAATATAGATGATTTTAGTGTCTGTAATCAAACAGAGAATATAGATGATTTTAGTGTCTGTAATCAAACAGATAATATAGATGATTTTAGTGTCTGTAATCAAACACAGAGGATATAGATGATTTTAGTGTCTGTAATTAAACAGAGAATATAGATGATTTTAGTGTCTGTAATCAAACAGAGGATATAGATGATTTTAGTGTCTGTAATCAAACAGAGGATATAGATGATTTTAGTGTCTGTAATCAAACAGATAATATAGATGATTTTAGTGTCTGTAATCAAACACAGAGAATATAGATGATTTTAGTGTCTGTAATCAAACAGAGAATATAGATGATTTTAGTGTCTGTAATCAAACACAGAGAATATAGATGATTTTAGTGTTTGTAATCAAACAGAGAATATATATGATTTTAGTGTCTGTAATCAAACACAGAGAATATAGATGATTTTAGTGTTTGTAATCAAACAGAGAATATAGATGATTTTAGTGTCTGTAATCAAACAGAGAATATAGATGATTTTAGTGTCTAATCAAACAGAGAATATAGATGATTTTAGTGTCTGTAATCAAACAGAGGATATAGATGATTTTAGTGTCTGTAATCAAACAGAGAATATAGATGATTTTAGTGTCTGTAATCAAACAGAGAATATATATGATTTTAGTGTCTGTAATCAAACAGAGAATATATATGATTTTAGTGTCTGTAATCAAACAGAGAATATAGATGATTTTAGTGTCTGTAATCAAACAGAGGATATAGATGATTTTAGTGTCTGTAATCAAACAGAGAATATAGATTATTTTAGTGTCTGTAATCAAACAGAGAATATAGATGATTTTAGTGTCTGTAATCAAACAGATAATATAGATGATTTTAGTGTCTGTAATCAAACAGAGAATATAGATGATTTTAGTGTCTGTAATCAAACAGAGAATATAGATGATTTTAGTGTCTGTAATCAAACAGAGAATATAGATGATTTTAGTGTCTGTAATCAAACACAGAGAATATAGATGATTTTAGTGTCTGTAATCAAACAGAGGATATAGATGATTTTAGTGTCTGTAATCAAACAGAGAATATAGATGATTTTAGTGTCTGTAATCAAACAGAGAATATAGATGATTTTAGTGTCTGTAATGAAACAGAGGATTTAGATGATTTTAGTGTCTGTAATCAAACAGAGAATATATATGATTTTAGTGTCTGTAATCAAACAGAGAATATATATGATTTTAGTGTCTGTAATCAAACAGAGAATATATATGATTTTAGTGTCTGTAATCAAACAGAGAATATAGATGATTTTAGTGTCTGTAATCAAACAGAGGATATAGATGATTTTAGTGTCTGTAATCAAACAGAGGATATAGATGATTTTAGTGTCTGTAATCAAACAGAGAATATATATGATTTTAGTGTCTGTAATCAAACAGAGAATATAGATGATTTTAGTGTCTGTAATCAAACAGAGGATATAGATGATTTTAGTGTCTGTAATCAAACAGAGGATATAGATGATTTTAGTGTCTGTAATCAAACAGAGGATATAGGTGATTTTAGTGTCTGTAATCAAACAGAGGATATAGATGATTTTAGTGTCTGTAATCAAACAGAGAATATAGATGATTTTAGTGTCTGTAATCAAACAGAGGATATAGGTGATTTTAGTGTCTGTAATCAAACAGAGGATATAGATGATTTTAGTGTCTGTAATCAAACAGAGGATATAGGTGATTTTAGTGTCTGTAATCAAACAGAGGATATAGATGATTTTAGTGTTATTCCTTCTCAAGTGTACACTGAAGAGAACAATTTACTCAGGGCTCGCATGAAGGCAAACTTTGCATGCGTTTTCTTTTTAGATGGATAAACACATACAGTTTTAAGGAAAGGGATTTTTTTTAAATGATATTATTTTCCTTATAACAGACGTAATCTTGGATAAGGTGTGCAGTATAAATGATACATTTGTGTTAATTAGGTATTGCACGTATCATCCTTGTCATGGAATATATGAATGGTTTTATTGTCTATATAAAGTTAGTGAAGCGTAAAGCTTGTCACATTCCTAAAATAGCCCTCTGTGAAACCAGGCAGTGATATTATATGCCATTTAGCAGACTCTTTTATCCAAAGTGACTTACAATGATGCGTGTATACATTTGACATTTTTTACGTTTGGTTGGTCCCGGGAATGGAACCCACTATCCTGCCGTTACAAGAGTCATGCTCTACCAACTGAGTTACAGACGACCACACAATGTGAAGGCCAGCAGTGGAGTTCTCTGGGAAGGACAGCAGTGGGGTTCTCTGGGAAGGACAGCAGTGGGGTTCTCTGGGAAGGACAGCAGTGGGGTTCTCTGGGAAGGACAGCAGTGGGGTTCTCTGTGATGGACAGCAGTGGAGTTCTCTGGGAAGGACAGCAGTGGGGTTCTCTGTGATGGACAGCAGTGGGGTTCTCTGTGATGGACAGCAGTGGGGTTCTCTGGGAAGGACAGCAGTGGGGTTCTCTGGGAAGGACAGCAGTGGGGTTCTCTGGGAAGGACAGCAGTGGGGTTCTCTGTGATGGACAGCAGTGGGGTTCTCTGTGATGGACAGCAG
>NC_138301.1:111108012-111110512 GCF_965601325.2 Salmo salar | reverse complement strand
GGGTACCAGTACAGAGTCAATGTGGAGACTATATACAGGGGGTACCAGTACAGAGTCAATGTGGAGACTATATACAGGGGGTACCGGTACAGAGTCAATGTGGAGGCTATATACAGGGGGTACCAGTACAGAGTCAATGTGGAGACTATATACAGGGGGTACCGGTACAGAGTCAATGTGGAGGCTATATACAGCGGGTACCAGTACAGAGTCAATGTGGAGACTATATACAGGGGGTACCAGTACAGAGTCAATGTGGAGGCTATATACAGGGGGTACCAGTACAGAGTCAATGTGGAGGCTATATACAGGGTGTACCAGTACAGAGTCAATGTGGAGACTACATACAGGGGGTACCAGTACAGAGTCAATGTGGAGACTATATACAGGGGGTACCAGTACAGAGTCAACGTGGAGGCTATATACAGGGTGTACCAGTACAGAGTCAATGTGGAGGCTATATACAGGGGGTACCAGTACAGAGTCAATGTGGAGACTACATACAGGTGGTACCAGTACAGAGTCAACGTGGAGGCTATATACAGGGGGTACCAGTACAGAGTCAATCTGTCAACGTGCGGGGGCACCGGTGTCGAGGTAATTGAGGTAATTATGTACACGTAGGCAGGGTTATTAAAGTGGCTATGCATAGATGATAACAGAGAGTAACAGCAGCATGGGGGGGTGCAAATAGTCTGGGTAACCATTTGATTAGGTGTTCAGGAGTCTTATGGCTTGGGGGTTGAAGCTGTTTAGAAGCCTCTTGGACCTGGACTTGGCGCTCCGGTACCGCTTTCTGTGCGGTAGCAGACAGAGAGAACAGTCTATGACTAGGGTGGCTGGAGTCTTTGACAATTTTTGGAGCCTTCCTTTGACACCGCCTGGTATAGATGTCCTGGATGGCAGGAAACTTGGCCCCAGTGATGTACTGGGCCGTACGCACTACCCTCTGCGTGCCTTGCGGTCGGAGGCCGAGCAGTTGCCATAGCAGGCAGTGATGCAACCCGTCAGGATGCTCTCGATGGTGCAGCTGTAGAACCTTTTGAGGATCTGAGGACCCATGCCAAATCTTTTCAGTCCCCTGAGAGGGAATAGGTTTTGCCATGCCCTCTTCACGACTGTCTTGATGTGCTTGGACCATGTTAGTTTGTTGGTGATGTGGACGCCAAGGAACCTGAAGCTCTCAACCTGCTCCACTACAGCCCCGTCGATGAGAATGAGGGCGTGCTCGGTCCTCTTTTTCCTCTGTCTTGATCACATTGATGGAGAGGTTGTTGTCCTGGCACCACACAGTCAGGTCTCTGACCTCCTCCCTATAGGCTGTCCATTGTTGTCGGTGATCAGGGTTACCACTGTTGTATCATCAGCAAACTTAATGATGGTGTTGGAGTTGTGCCTGGCCATCATGAGTGAACAGGGAGTACAGGAGGGGACTAAGCACGCACCCCTGAGGGGCCCCCGTGTTGATGATCAGCGTGGCGGATGTGTTGTTACCTACCCTTACCACCTGGGGGTGGTCCGTCAGGATGTCCAGGATCCAGTTGCAGAGGGAGGTGTTTAGTCCCAGGGTCCTTAGCTTATTGATGAGCTTTGAGGGCACTATGGTGTTGAACGCTGAGCTGTAGTTAATGAATAGCATTCTCACATAGGTGTTCCTTAGTGTCAGGTTGTGACAGGAAGGTGTGTTGGTGATAAGTTAGGTGGCAAGCCAGAGACACAGAGACAAAAATATTTCAGTGAACTGGGACGGAGTGACATGAAGAATGAGTTAGAGGTAGAGAAAGTGATAAAGGACAGGTAGAGACATACAGGTTGGAAGAGATATTTAGGTGCAGATGGACAGATGTAGAGAGAGATAGTGTTTATTTCACTTTTGTTTATCCGTTTCACTTGTTTCCCATGCCAATAACGCCCATTGAATTGAAGTGAATTGAGAGAGAGAGTTTATGTGTTGGGAAGAAAAGTGCTCTCCATTCACTTCCTGCCCACTGAGAAAAGCCTTGTTACTCTTTGAAGACCTGGTCCATTTATTTCTGCTAAGTCGTGATATTGTGAGTCAGCCACGAAGGACTCTAGTGGCTCTTCTCATGAAATATGAACGAGTTCCTGAGGTTAAAGGGATGGCTAGAAATCAGTGCCAGTCTCAGCTCCCTCTCTGGACTCGCTGCAGACGGCCACAAATGCAACAGTGGTGTGTGAATGCGCATGTGTACTAGCTGAATGCATTGAGGATGCAGAAAATGAATACATGCATTGAGGATGCAGAAAATGAATACATGCATTGAGGATGCAGAAAATGAATACAGGCATTGAGGATGCAGAAAATATCACCAATAACACACACAGAGACATGTCGGCATGAATTCAGTCTGCTGTGTGTTTCTGGGTTTATAACTCCAGTCGTGCTCTGGCATCCCTTGTCAGGAGAAACTCTGGGTTTCAAGCCTGACTGCCTGCATCCTGATCCCTGAGTCCTACAGCCGTACAGCCCTACAGCCCT
>NC_138301.1:111008012-111103012 GCF_965601325.2 Salmo salar | reverse complement strand
ATACCCTAACCCCTCTCAGTTAAATACAGTATACCCTAACCCCGCTCAGTTAAATACAGTATACCCTAACCCTGCTCAGTTAAATACAGTATACCCTAACCCCTCTCAGTTAAATACAGTATACCCTAACCCCTCTCAGTTAAATACAGTATACCCTAACCCCTCTCAGTTAAATACAGTATACCCTAACCCCTGCTCAGTTAAATACAGTATACCCTAACCCTGCTCAGTTAAATACAGTATACCCTAACCCTGCTCAGTTAAATACAGTATACCCTAACCCCACTCAGTTAAATCCAGTAAACCCTAACCCCACTCAGTTAAATACAGTATACCCTAACCCCACTCAGTTAAATCCAGTATACCCTAACCCCACTCAGTTAAATACAGTATACCCTAACCCCGCTCAGTTAAATACAGTATACCCTAACCCCGCTCAGTTAAATACACTATACCCTAACCCCACTCAGTTAAATACAGTATACCCTAACCCCACTCAGTTAAATACAGTATACACTAACCCCACTCAGTTAAATACAGTATACCCTAACCCCTCTCAGTTAAATACAGTATACCCTAACCCTGCTCAGTTAAATACAGTATACCCTAACCCCGCTCAGTTAAATACAGTATACCCTAACCCCACTCAGTTAAATACAGTATACCCTAACCCTGCTCAGTTAAATCCAGTAAACCCTAACCCCACTCAGTTAAATACAGTATACCCTAACCCCTCTCAGTTAAATACAGTATACCCTAACCCCGCTCAGTTAAATACAGTATACCCTAACCCCGCTCAGTTAAATACAGTATACCCTAACCCTGCTCAGTTAAATACAGTATACCCTAACCCTGCTCAGTTAAATACAGTATACCCTAACCCCACTCAGTTAAATACAGTATACCCTAACCCTGCTCAGTTAAATACAGTATACCCTAACCCCGCTCAGTTAAATACAGTATACCCTAACCCTGCTCAGTTAAATACAGTATACCCTAACCCTGCTCAGTTAAATACAGTATACCCTAACCCCTCTCAGTTAAATACAGTATACCCTAACCCTGCTCAGTTAAATACAGTATACCCTAACCCTGCTCAGTTAAATACAGTATACCCTAACCCTGCTCAGTTAAATACAGTATACCCGAACCCTGCTCAGTTAAATCCAGTAAACCCTAACCCTGCTCAGTTAAATACAGTATACCCTAACCCTGCTCAGTTAAATACAGTATACCCTAACCCTGCTCAGTTAAATACAGTATACCCGAACCCTGCTCAATTAAATCCAGTATACCCTAACCCTGCTCAGTTAAATACAGTATACCCTAACCCTGCTCAGTTAAATACAGTATACCCTAACCCCGCTCAGTTAAATACAGTATACCCTAACCCCGCTCAGTTAAATACAGTATACCCTAACACCGCTCAGTTAAATACAGTATACCCTAACCCTGCTCAGTTAAATACAGTATACCCTAACCCTGCTCAGTTAAATACAGTATACCCTAACCCCGCTCAGTTAAATACAGTATACCCTAACCCTGCTCAGTTAAATACAGTATACCCTAACCCCTCTCAGTTAAATACAGTATACCCTAACCCTGCTCAGTTAAATACAGTATACCCTAACCGCTCTCAGTTAAATACAGTATACCCTAACCCCGCTCAGTTAAATACAGTATACCCTAACCCCACTCAGTTAAATACAGTATACCCTAACCCCTCTCAGTTAAATACAGTATACCCTAACCCCTCTCAGTTAAATACAGTATACCCTAACCCTGCTCAGTTAAATACAGTATACCCTAACCCTGCTCAGTTAAATACAGTATACCCTAACCCCTCTCTGTTAAATACAGTATACCATAACCCTGCTCAGTTAAATACAGTATACCCTAACCCCGCTCAGTTAAATACAGTATACCCTAACCCCACTCAGTTAAATACAGTATACCCTAACCCCGCTCAGTTAAATACAGTATACCCTAACCCTGCTCAGTTAAATACAGTATACCCTAACCCCGCTCAGTTAAATACAGTATACCCTAACCCTGCTCAGTTAAATACAGTATACCCTAACCCCGCTCAGTTAAATACAGTATACCCTAACCCTGCTCAGTTAAATAGAGTATACCCTAACCCTGCTCAGTTAAATACAGTATACCCTAACCCCTCTCAGTTAAATACAGTATACCCTAACCCCTCTCAGTTAAATACAGTATACCCTAACCCCACTCAGTTAAATACAGTATACCCTAACCCCTCTCAGTTAAATACAGTATACCCTAACCCTGCTCAGTTAAATACAGTATACCCTAACCCTGCTCAGTTAAATACAGTATACCCTAACCCTGCTCAGTTAAATACAGTATACCCTAACCCTACTCAGTTAAATACAGTATACCCTAACCCTGCTCAGTTAAATACAGTATACCCTAACCCTGCTCAGTTAAATACAGTATACCCTAACCCTGCTCAGTTAAATACAGTATACCCTAACCCTGCTCAGTTAAATACAGTATACCCGAACCCTGCTCAGTTAAATCCAGTAAACCCTAACCATGCTCAGTTAAATACAGTATACCCTAACCGCCTCCGCCCTCCCGCCAGTTAAATACAGTATACCCTAACCCTGCTCAGTTAAATACAGTATACCCTCCCGCCAGACCCCCTCCCGCTCAGTTAAATACAGTATACCCTAACCCCGCTCAGTTAAATACAGTATACCCTAACCCCGCTCAGTTAAATACAGTATACCCTAACCCCGCTCAGTTAAATACAGTATACCCTAACCCTGCTCAGTTAAATACAGTATACCCTAACCCTGCTCAGTTAAATACAGTATACCCTAACCCTGCTCAGTTAAATACAGTATACCCTAACCCTGCTCAGTTAAATACAGTATACCCTAACCCTGCTCAGTTAAATACAGTATACCCTAACCACTGCTCAGTTAAATACAGTATACCCTAACCCTGCTCAGTTAAATACAGTATACCCTAACCCTGCTCAGTTAAATACAGTATACCCTAACCCCGCTCAGTTAAATACAGTATACCCTAACCCCTCTCAGTTAAATACAGTATACCCTAACCCCGCTCAGTTAAATACAGTATACCCTAACCCCTCTCAGTTAAATACAGTATACCCTAACCCCGCTCAGTTAAATACAGTATACCCTAACCCTGCTCAGTTAAATACAGTATACCCTAACCCCGCTCAGTTAAATACAGTATACCCTAACCCTGCTCAGTTAAATACAGTATACCCTAACCCCGCTCAGTTAAATACAGTATACCCTAACCCTGCTCAGTTAAATACAGTATACCCTAACCCTGCTCAGTTAAATACAGTATACCCTAACCCCGCTCAGTTAAATACAGTATACCCTAACCCCGCTCAGTTAAATACAGTATACCCTAACCCCGCTCAGTTAAATACAGTATACCCTAACCCCGCTCAGTTAAATACAGTATACCCTAACCCCGCTCAGTTAAATACAGTATACCCTAACCCTGCTCAGTTAAATACAGTATACCCTAACCCCTGCTCAGTTAAATACAGTATACCCTAACCCTGCTCAGTTAAATACAGTATACCCTAACCCCGCTCAGTTAAATACAGTATACCCTAACCCCGCTCAGTTAAATACAGTATACCCTAACCCCGCTCAGTTAAATACAGTATACCCTAACCCCGCTCAGTTAAATACAGTATACCCTAACCCTGCTCAGTTAAATACAGTATACCCTAACCCCGCTCAGTTAAATACAGTATACCCTAACCCTGCTCAGTTAAATACAGTATACCCGAACCCTGCTCAGTTAAATACAGTATACCCTAACCCTGCTCAGTTAAATACAGTATACCCTAACCCTGCTCAGTTAAATACAGTATACCCTAACCCTGCTCAGTTAAGTACAGTATACCCTAACCCTCGCTCAGTTAAATACAGTATACCCTAACCCCTCTCAGTTAAATACAGTATACCCTAACCCCGCTCAGTTAAATACAGTATACCCTAACCCCGCTCAGTTAAATACAGTATACCCTAACCCCGCTCAGTTAATTACAGTATACCCTAACCCCGCTCAGTTAAATACAGTATACCCTAACACCGCTCAGTTAAATACAGTATACCCTAACCCTGCTCAGTTAAATACAGTATACCCTAACCCCACTCACTTAAATACAGTATACCCTAACCCCGCTCAGTTAAATACAGTATACCCTAACCCTGCTCAGTTAAATACAGTATACCCTAACCCTGCTCAGTTAAATACAGTATACCCTAACCCCTCTCAGTTAAATACAGTATACCCTAACCCTGCTCAGTTAAATACAGTATACCCTAACCCCGCTCAGTTAAATACAGTATTCCCTAACCCCGCTCAGTTAAATACAGTATACCCTAACCCTGCTCAGTTAAATACAGTATACCCTAACCCTGCTCAGTTAAATACAGTATACCCTAACCCTGCTCAGTTAAATACAGTATACCCTAACACTGCTCAGTTAAATACAGTATACCCTAACCCTGCTCAGTTAAATACAGTATACCCTAACCCTGCTCAGTTAAATACAGTATACCCTAACCCCTCTCAGTTAAATACAGTATACCCTAACCCCGCTCAGTTAAATACAGTATACCCTAACCCCGCTCAGTTAAATACAGTATACCCTAACCCCGCTCAGTTAAATACAGTATACCCTAACCCCGCTCAGTTAATTACAGTATACCCTAACCCCGCTCAGTTAAATACAGTATACCCTAACACCGCTCAGTTAAATACAGTATACCCTAACCCTGCTCAGTTAAATACAGTATACCCTAACCCCACTCACTTAAATACAGTATACCCTAACCCCGCTCAGTTAAATACAGTATACCCTAACCCTACTCAGTTAAATACAGTATACCCTAACCCTGCTCAGTTAAATACAGTATACCCTAACCCCTCTCAGTTAAATACAGTATACCCTAACCCTGCTCAGTTAAATACAGTATACCCTAACCCCGCTCAGTTAAATACAGTATTCCCTAACCCCGCTCAGTTAAATACAGTATACCCTAACCCTGCTCAGTTAAATACAGTATACCCTAACCCTGCTCAGTTAAATACAGTATACCCTAACCCTGCTCAGTTAAATACAGTATACCCTAACACTGCTCAGTTAAATACAGTATACCCTAACCCTGCTCAGTTAAATACAGTATACCCTAACCCTGCTCAGTTAAATACAGTATACCCTAACCCCTCTCAGTTAAATACAGTATACCCTAACCCCGCTCAGTTAAATACAGTATACCCTAACCCCTCTCAGTTAAATACAGTATACCCTAACCCCGCTCAGTTAAATACAGTATACCCTAACCCCTCTCAGTTAAATACAGTATACCCTAACCCCTCTCAGTTAAATACAGTATAGCCTAACCCCGCTCAGTTAAATACAGTATACCCTAACCCTGCTCAGTTAAATACAGTATACCCTAACCCTGCTCAGTTAAATACAGTATACCCTAACCCCGCTCAGTTAAATACAGTATACCCTAACCCCGCTCAGTTAAATACAGTATACCCTAACCCCACTCAGTTAAATACAGTATACCCTAACCCCACTCAGTTAAATACAGTATACCCTAACCCTGATCAGTTAAATACAGTATACCCTAACCCTGTTCAGTTAAATACAGTATACCCTAACCCCTCTCAGTTAAATACAGTATACCCTAACCCCACTCAGTTAAATACAGTATACCCTAACCCCTCTCAGTTAAATACAGTATACCCTAACCCTGCTCAGTTAAATACAGTATACCCTAACCCCGCTCAGTTAAATACAGTATACCCTAACCCCGCTCAGTTAAATACAGTATACCCTAACCCCGCTCAGTTAAATACAGTATACCCTAACCCTGCTCAGTTAAATACAGTATACCCTAACCCCGCTCAGTTAAATACAGTATACCCTAACCCTGCTCAGTTAAATACAGTATACCCTAACCCCGCTCAGTTAAATACAGTATACCCTAACCCTGCTCAGTTAAATACAGTATACCCTAACCCTGCTCAGTTAAATACAGTATACCCTAACCCCTCTCAGTTAAATACAGCATACCCTAACCCCACTCAGTTAAATACAGTATACCCTAACCCCACTCAGTTAAATACAGTATACCCTAACCCCTCTCAGTTAAATACAGTATACCCTAACCCTGCTCAGTTAAATACAGTATACCCTAACCCTGCTCAGTTAAATACAGTATACCCTAACCCCGCTCAGTTAAATACAGTATACCCTAACCCTGCTCAGTTAAATACAGTATACCCTAACCCCACTCACTTAAATACAGTATACCCTAACCCCACTCAGTTAAATACAGTATACCCTAACCCCGCTCAGTTAAATACAGTATACCCTAACCCTGCTCAGTTAAATACAGTATACCCTAACCCTGCTCAGTTAAATACAGTATACCCTAACCCTGCTCAGTTAAATACAGTATACCCTAACCCCGCTCAGTTAAATACAGTATACCCTAACCCTGCTCAGTTAAATACAGTATACCCTAACCCCGCTCAGTTAAATACAGTATACCCTAACCCCGCTCAGTTAAATACAGTATACCCTAACCCCGCTCAGTTAAATACAGTATACCCTAACCCCTCTCAGTTAAATACAGTATACCCTAACCCCGCTCAGTTAAATACAGTATACCCTAACCCCGCTCAGTTAAATACAGTATACCCTAACCCCTCTCAGTTAAATACAGTATACCCTAACCCCGCTCAGTTAAATACAGTATACCCTAACCCTGCTCAGTTAAATACAGTATACCCTAACCCTGCTCAGTTAAATACAGTATACCCTAACCCCTCTCAGTTAAATACAGTATACCCTAACCCCACTCAGTTAAATACAGTATACCCTAACCCCTCTCAGTTAAATACAGTATACCCTAACCCCTCTCAGTTAAATACAGTATACCCTAACCCCTCTCAGTTAAATACAGTATACCCTAACCCCGCTCAGTTAAATACAGTATACCCTAACCCCTCTCAGTTAAATACAGTATACCCTAACCCCTCTCAGTTAAATACAGTATACCCTAACCCCTCTCAGTTAAATACAGTATACCCTAACCCCTCTCAGTTAAATACAGTATACCCTAACCCCTCTCAGTTAAATACAGTATACCCTAACCCCACTCAGTTAAATACAGTATACCCTAACCCCACTCAGTTAAATACAGTATACCCTAACCCCGCTCAGTTAAATACAGTATACCCTAACCCCGCTCAGTTAAATACAGTATACCCTAACCCCGCTCAGTTAAATACAGTATACCCTAACCCTGCTCAGTTAAATACAGTATACCCTAACCCCACTCAGTTAAATACAGTATACCCTAACCCTCTCTTTTTCTTTCTCACTTGCCTGTTCCTGGCATGTTATTCTCCTCGTTGAAAAGGACAAACGTAAAATGCAAAAATGCATCCGGCTGAGATTTGAGAATCACTCAAGTGTCCATTTTGGCTGAAAAACATGTTCTGCCCCCCTCCCCTTCCTTCCCTCTCCTTTCTTTGAATTCACATGTACAATTGCAAAGCCAGTCTAGTGGAATTGTTTGTGTGAGAGAGAGCTTTGAGTGAGCTCTTCCATCTCAATGTAGTTCTACTCCCCTGTACTGTATGCCTGTAATGGATCTGAAGTGAGCGAGATAGAGCTCATGACACGTACTGCTACATATCCACAACGCTGCTTCATGCACTGACTCTATCCATGTGACTTGTCCATCCAGTACTTTAGATAGAATAAACAGTACCCGGCCCTCCGTGCTACAGGCTCCATGATGATAACCTTGCATTATAATGACAGGAGGAGATAGCCACAAGGGTCTGTGTCAAGGTAAAATGCCTGCATACATTCATTCGCTGTCTTCTTCCAGTGACCACAGATTAATGTCTCTGCTGCACAATTAACACCCAAACTGACGACCAAATTCTAGCGTCTTTATTAAAATCAATAGAATGTACTTTTTTCCTATGTCTCCAGGTAACCCTTTTTAATTAAACAGACACCATTTTGGACCAGGCCTGACAACAGCCAATAAGACTGAGTGTACAGAAGGAATTCAGGCTGTATCTAGCCTGTGTCTGACCCCACAGAGACCACAAAGAGCCTCTGTAACCTGCCCAGGGTAACAGGCTGGGACTACGCCCCAGATCATCCCAGCCAGGTTAACGATTAGACGCAAGAATGGCCCCTCGAAGTCTGATGTGAAGAGAAAGGGAGGATGGATGGCTCCAGTCCGATGTGCCTGACTGCCCTACGCTCATCTGGCGGGGCTGACACTGAGAGCCAGGGGTCCTCTATATCTCAGGAGCTCTATTAAAGACAAACAAGAAGATATCTGTTTGTCCACCCCTGGAAAATGCCGCTCCCCTTTCATCCGCAGGCTCCCATTTCCGTGGGTCGTGACTTTACTCAAACATCAATTACTGTTATGTTTCCTGTTTGATCTCACAGGCTCGTCTTTAAAGTCAAATCGGGAGGGGGAAATGTGTAACGACAATGCAATGATTGTGTGCGTTGTTTCTCTGTCTTGCTGTTTTATGTTCTCAATGTGGTCTGTTAGGCAGTGGATGTTGATTGCCTCTCTCTCATGTCAATCAGAGCTGCTATAATCTTGCCTGTGGTCAGTGTTTGGGGTAATGCGTTACAAAAGTAGTGTTATGTAATCAGATTACTTTTATGAGCAACGGAGTAAAGTAACGCTTTATATAATCAGATTACTTTTATAAGTAACGGAGTAAAGTAACGCTTCATATAATCTGATTACTTTTATAAGTAACGGATTGGGTAATATTGTTATAGTTACTTTGTCAACTAACACGTGCGTAACATTCAGAATCATACCGGGCGCTTGTTTTCATGATCTGATCTCGACTTGTTCCAGTTCTCGAGCGAACGGAGAAAGGCTGTTTGGAGACAGCTGCTGTCCATAGAAATGTATAGAGGGCACATTACTTTTTCATGAAAGTAACACAAAGTAATATAACACGTTACTTTTGTTAAACGTAACAAGTCTAGGTCCAAAAGGCATCTTAACAGCTTCTACCTCCAAGCCATAAGACAGCTGAACAGCTAATCATGGCTACCCGGACTATTTACATTGTCCCCCCCTTTTTTTTGTTGCTGCTGCTACTCTGTTATTATCTATGCATAGTCACTTAATAACTCTCTACATGTAGATATTACCTCAATTACCTTGACTAACCTGTACCCCCGCACATTGACTCTGTACCGGTACCCCCTGTATATAGCCTCATTAGTGTTATTTTTATTTTATTTAGTAAATATTTTTCTTAACTATTATTTTCTTTAAAACTGCTTTGTTGCATTCGGTGTTGGAATATGTAATATATTACTATTTCATGTAACTAATCCCAACACTGTAGTACATCATGAGAAACTCTGAAACACTTTTTCACCTCTGAAACACTGTCATCTCTGAAACACTTTTTCATCTGTGAAACACTGTCATCTCAGAAACACTGTCACCTCTGAAACACTGTCACCTCTGAAACACTGTCATCTCTGAAACACTGTCACCTCTGAAACACTGTCACCTCTGAAACACTGTCACCTCTGAAACACTGTCATCTCTGAAACACTGTCACCGCTGAAACACTGTCATCTCTGAAACACTGTCATCTCTGTAACACTGTCACCTCTGAAACACTGTCATCTCTGAAACACTGTCATCTCTGAAACACTGTCACCGCTGAAACACTGTCACCTCTGAAACACTGTCACCTCTGAAACACTGTCATCTCTGAAACACGGTCACCTCTGAAACACTGTCACCTCTGAAACACTGTCACCTCTGAAACACTGTCATCTCTGAAACACTGTCACCTCTGAAACACTGTCACCTCTGAAACACTGTCATCTCTGAAACACTGTCACCTCTGAAACACTGTCATCTCTGAAACACTGTCACCTCTGAAACACTGTCATCTCTGAAACACTGTCATCTCTGAAACACTGTCATCTCTGAAACACTGTCACCTCTGAAACACTGTCATCTCTGAAACACTGTCACCTCTGAAACACTGTCACCTCTGAAACACGGTCACCTCTGAAACACTGTCACCTCTGAAACACTGTCACCTCTGAAACACTGTCACCTCTGAAACACTGTCATCTCTGAAACACTGTCATCTCTGAAACACTGTCACCTCTGAAACACTGTCACCTCTGAAACACGGTCACCTCTGAAACACTGTCATCTCTGAAACACTGTCATCTCTGAAACACTGTCACCTCTGAAACACTGTCACCTCTGAAACACTTTTTCATCTGTGAAACACTGTCACCTCTAAAACACTATCACCTCTGAAACACTGTCACCTCTGAAACACTGTCATCTCTGAAACACTGTCATCTCTGAAACACTGTCACCTCTGAAACACTGTCACCTCTGAAACACTGTCACCTCTGAAACACTGTCATCTCTGAAACACTGTCACCTTCTCAGAAAGAGTTTGGCCTTGCACTGACTGACCATAAACAGGCTATGTATCCACCATAGGACTCCTCACAGGCCAGAGAAGAACACTCTCTCTTACTCTCCTTTTAAGAGATGAAGAAAGTTTCAGTGTTCCAATATGTAAATTAGCCTGTCCTCATTGAAAGTTAGCTGACAGTGAGCAAAAACAATGATGAGAGATCACAGAGACACAGACAAGAGATTTTAGTTAATTTACAGTGAGGACCAATAAGATAAGATATGTGTTATTTTCATTACATCTGCTTTCTGACATAACAAGTGGAGTGTTGTAGCCTAGCTACCATAGTTTGGCTTGCAAATTAATCCTGTTCATGTACTTAATCCAGGGGCGCAACTTTGGTTTTAGAAGTGTGGGGGGACATTTTTTTTATCCAGTTGGATAAACACTCGAAACACTCAATGATAAAACTGGGGGGGGACAAAATGTAATTTCAGAATGTGGGGGGGGGGGGGGACATGTCACCCCCGTCCCCAGTGAAAGTTACGCCCCTGAAATAATGTATATGAATATTACTGCTAAGTTTACATACGTACATTTAAGAAGGGATTTTAAATGAACGTAGCATAAAATTAGAATTTGCAGTTTCGTATAAATCAACTTAATGTATGCTAACCAGTAATCCTCAGTGACCATAGTAGGCTAGAAGCATTACAAGATCATATGATCAGATATGGGAACGTTTCCTAGCTCTACCAAACCTTCTGGATCTGTCCTCTCTATACAGTAATTTGCGATAAGAGGAATTTCAAGCATGCATTCTCAAATCCCACCAAAAATAAGGCTGGCTGTACGGATGTTTATGCCAAGCTTTTAGGGCATTAGCAGGGTTGACGTGGTGCTCCCTCCATGCTACTGCAGCTGTTTCTCCCCCCCCCCCCCCCGGCCACACGTCCACAGCTAATTCAGAGGTTTGAGTTTCCCCTTCAAGCTGCTGCAGCTGTGCCTCTGACAATTCTGTGGGATTAGGCAACAAAATGAACTCATAATAAAATGAATCAATCATCATGACATTTTGTTTAAATGTAGCTATTGAAAACATTTTGCCTGTTTCCTCAGGCAGGCTTAGAAGAGAGGGGCCGGGATGCATAAAAATAGGAGGCTTTTTTTTTTTATATAAATGTAAGAACGGAGATTCATTTGTCTTAACCCCCCTCCCCTTCCCTCTCCTCTCCCACTTTATCTGTGCCTGTCTATATTTTTTTCAACTTAGAATAATTTGCTGGTTTATTTGGCTTGCTGTGTGTAGTGGAATTGATAAACATTGGCCGATGAGAGCAATACAGTTCATTTTCCTCCTTTGGTGGTTTTACCGTCAAGGAGTAAGAGGGTAACGATCAGACTCTCTTCCCTCCACAGGCAAAGTAACTTAAGTGTTCATGTTCACAGCAACAAAATTAAATGATAAATTAATGAACATCTTTTTTTCTCTCTTTTTTTCTTGACACACCATACCGTTCGAGGCGATTCCGTTAATGAATTAGATCAAGGTGACACATAGTGTGTGAACCTGGGGAGAAAAGGAAAAAGATGTCTATTTTTTTGTCCTGATTTGTAAAGAAATTTAGATCACGGCAAAGCAAGGAGGCAAGGCATCGTCATTTAATTAATTACTTAATGTGTCCTTCCGTCGTCTAATTGAATTAATTATGGGCCTAATTGGGCAGAGTGATGATGGCTTCCGGGGCTGTGGAGCCCTTGATGAGCTGAAGGTAGCTGGGTTTCTTAGAGAGACTAGGAAAGAGGGCTCTCCAGGGACAGACAGGGAGGGACCCTCCCTACCACCACCACCAGTGGCCCATCTCCCCTCAGCTCAGCTTGGGTGGGTGGGGTCAGGGGAGGCCTGGGGCCAGCGAGAGCCTCACTCTGGCTCCTCTATAGAAATATCTCTGAAGACAAAGTACACATGCTAGGACTGAAAGGAACTGAAATGAAAAAAGCATGACGCATCATCCAAGTTGTGTTCTACTCCAAATAGTTTTAGATGTCTTTATTACAGGGCTATGAACATCTGTCCAGCTCAGTAGCTGCAGCTTCTCAGCTTATTTCTTTGTAGGGCATATAGATATCTAAGCTTTATCAAAATGCAAATAAGCTTGTGTTTTGTCTTTAGATGTGTGTATTTTTCCTTGCTGTGTATGCTTGTGATTTGTGTACAGTATTTATGTGTTGTCCTGCAGGGCTGACGGCTGCAGCGATGGCCGAGGCTATGAAGCTGCAGAAGATGAAGCTGATGGCCATGAACACCCTGCACGGAGCCGGCAGCCAGAACGGTACCGAGTCAGAGAACGACGAGCTCAACTCCAACACAGGTTAGACACACAGCAACATCCATACTTGACTGTTTATCACAGCTAACTACTGAGGCACAATGAACAGGAAAGTATAACAGTATACATACAAAATATGTGTCTGTTCAAATCTACAGCCAGTATTTAACAGCCCACGCATGTGTCTAGCCGTAACTATGAGAGTTGGCTAGAAACTGCAGAAAGTTTTGTCTCCTTGTAAATTTCCGATGGCCATGTCTCTCTGTCCATGTCTCTCTGTCCATGTCTCTCTGTCCATGTCTCTCTGTCCATGTCTCTCTGTCCATGTCTCTCTGTCCATGGTTGCTCAGCTCCACTACGGGTAATTGATTCTGGCCCACGCATTGCTTTCTCTTTAGCCTTATTTTTTTTAGGCTTAGGACGTCCTTAATGTCTGCAAGCTGACCGTGCATTTAGATGGAGGTGATGGCAGTGTGTGTGACTAACAGTGTGTGTGGCAGTGGGCTGGTTAACACAGACACAGAGAGCCTTCTTTATAGCACCCAGAGCCACACAGACACAGAGAGCCTTCTTTATACCACCCAGAGCCACGCAGACACAGAGAGCCTTCTATATACCACCCAGAGCCACGCAGACACAGAGAGCCTTCTTTATACCACCCAGAGCCACGCAGACACAGAGAGCCTTCTTTATACCACCCAGAGCCACGCAGACACAGAGAGCCTTCTTTATACCACCCAGAGCCACGCAGACACAGAGAGCCTTCTTTATACCACCCAGAGCCACGCAGACACAGAGAGCCTTCTTTATACCACCCAGAGCCACGCAGACACAGAGAGCCTTCTTTATACCACCCAGAGCCACGGCAGACACAGAGAGTCTTCTTTATACCACCCAGAGCCACACAGACACAGAGAGCCTTCTTTATACCACCCAGAGCCACGCAGACACAGAGAGCCTTCTTTATACCACCCAGAGCCACGCAGACACAGAGAGCCTTCTTTATACCACCCAGAGCCACACAGACACAGAGAGCCTTCTATATACCACCCAGAGCCACGCAGACACAGAGAGCCTTCTTTATACCACCCAGAGCCACGCAGACACAGAGAGCCTTCTTTATACCACCCAGAGCCACGCAGACACAGAGAGCCTTCTTTATACCACCCAGAGCCACGCAGACACAGAGAGCCTTCTTTATACCACCCAGAGCCACGCAGACACAGAGAGCCTTCTTTATACCACCCAGAGCCACACAGACACAGAGAGCCTTCTTTATACCACCCAGAGCCACGCAGACACAGAGAGCCTTCTTTATACCACCCAGAGCCACGCAGACACAGAGAGCCTTCTTTATACCACCCAGAGCCACGCAGACACAGAGGGCCTTCTTTATACCACCCAGAGCCACGGCAGACACAGAGAGCCTTCTTTATACCACCCAGAGCCACGGCAGACACAGAGAGCCTTCTTTATACCACCCAGAGCCACGGCAGACACAGAGAGCCTTCTTTATACCACCCAGAGCCACGCAGACACAGAGAGCCTTCTTTATACCACCCAGAGCCACGCAGACACAGAGAGCCTTCTTTATACCACCCAGAGCCACGGCAGACACAGAGAGCCTTCTTTATACCACCCAGAGCCACGCAGACACAGAGAGCCTTCTTTATACCACCCAGAGCCACACAGACACAGAGAGCCTTCTTTATACCACCCAGAGCCACGGCAGACACAGAGAGCCTTCTTTATACCACCCAGAGCCACGCAGACACAGAGAGCCTTCTTTATACCACCCAGAGCCACACAGACACAGAGAGCCTTCTTTATACCACCCAGAGCCACGCAGACACAGAGAGCCTTCTTTATACCACCCAGAGCCACGCAGACACAGAGAACCTTCTTTATACCACCCAGAGCCACACAGACACAGAGAGCCTTCTTTATACCACCCAGAGCCACACAGACACAGAGAGCCTTCTTTATACCACCCAGAGCCACGCAGACACAGAGAGCCTTCTTTATACCACCCAGAGCCACGCAGACACAGAGAGCCTTCTTTATACCACCCAGAGCCACGCAGACACAGAGAGCCTTCTTTATACCACCCAGAGCCACGGCAGACACAGAGAGCCTTCTTTATACCACCCAGAGCCACGCAGACACAGAGAGCCTTCTTTATACCACCCAGAGCCACACAGACACAGAGAGCCTTCTATATACCACCCAGAGCCACGCAGACACAGAGAGCCTTCTTTATACCACCCAGAGCCACGCAGACACAGAGAGACTTCTATATACCACCCAGAGCCACACAGACACAGAGAGCCTTCTTTATACCACCCAGAGCCACGCAGACACAGAGAGCCTTCTTTATACCACCCAGAGCCACGCAGACACAGAGAGCCTTCTTTATACCACCCAGAGCCACGCAGACACAGAGAGCCTTCTTTATACCACCCAGAGCCACACAGACACAGAGAGCCTTCTTTATACCACCCAGAGCCACGCAGACACAGAGAGCCTTCTTTATACCACCCAGAGCCACACAGACACAGAGAGCCTTCTTTATACCACCCAGAGCCACGCAGACACAGAGAGCCTTCTTTATACCACCCAGAGCCACGCAGACACAGAGAGCCTTCTTTATACCACCCAGAGCCACGGCAGACACAGAGAGACATCTATATACCACCCAGAGCCACGCAGACACAGAGAGCCTTCTTTATACCACCCAGAGCCACGCAGACACAGAGAGCCTTCTTTATACCACCCAGAGCCACGGCAGACACAGAGAGCCTTCTTTATACCACCCAGAGCCACGCAGACACAGAGGGCCTTCTTTATACCACCCAGAGCCACGGCAGACACAGAGAGCCTTCTTTATACCACCCAGAGCCACGGCAGACACAGAGAGCCTTCTTTATACCACCCAGAGCCACACAGACACAGAGAGCCTTCTTTATACCACCCAGAGCCACGGCAGACACAGAGAGCCTTCTTTATACCACCCAGAGCCACGCAGACACAGAGAGCCTTCTTTATACCACCCAGAGCCACGCAGACACAGAGAGCCTTCTTTATACCACCCAGAGCCACCCAGACACAGAGAGCCTTCTTTATACCACCCAGAGCCACGGCAGACACAGAGAGCCTTCTTTATACCACCAAGAGCCACGGCAGACACAGAGAGCCTTCTTTATACCACCCAGAGCCACACAGACACAGAGAGCCTTCTTTATACCACCCAGAGCCACGCAGACACAGAGAGCCTTCTTTATACCACCCAGAGCGACACAGACATAGAGAGCCTTCTTTATACCACCCAGAGCGACACAGACATAGAGAGCCTTCTTTATACCACCCAGAGCCACGCAGACACAGAGAGACTTCTATATACCACCCAGAGCCACACAGACACAGAGAGCCTTCTTTATACCACCCAGAGCCACGCAGACACAGAGAGCCTTCTTTATACCACCCAGAGCCACGCAGACACAGAGAGCCTTCTTTATACCACCCAGAGCCACGGCAGACACAGAGAGCCTTCTTTATACCACCCAGAGCCACGGCAGATGCAGACGCCCCCGATAGAAACGTGAGCCTGAATATGTAGAGGGACAAGTAAAATACCCACAAACACACACACACACATGCAGACAGGACAAACTTATTTATATTTCATACTGTTTACATATAAACACATGGGGACTGCGGGGCAAGACAACAGAAAACGTAGAAAAGGTATTTACCGGACTAATTTATTTGTCTTCTGGTGTGATGCTGTTTGCATGGTAAAGAGTGGCTGACCTTGGCGACAGTAGGCAGGCAAAAAGTGTCTTTGATACATCCAACCCCAATAGCGGAGCTGCGTAAAGATGGCGTCCCCCATGCACTAAACACAAATTCCTGAGCTGGGTTTGAATACCCATACTAACATGTACTGTATACGACATACTTAATGAGAATATACTAAACTCAGCAACAAAAAAGAAACGTCCCTTTTTCAGGACCCTGTCTTTCAAAGATAATTCGTAAAAATCCAAATAACTTCACAGATTTTCATTGTAAAGGGTTTAAATACTGTTTCCCATGCTTGTTCAATGAACCATAAACAATTAATGAACATGCACCTGTGGAACGGTCGTTAAGACACTAACAGCTTACAGACGGTAGGCAATTAAGGTCACAGTTATGAAAACTTAGGACACTAAAGAGGCCTTTCTACTGGATCTGAAAAACACCAAAATAAAGATGCCCAGGGTCCCTGCTCATCTGCGTGAACGTGCCTTTGGCATGCTGCAAGGAGGCATGAGGACTGCAGATGTGGCCAGGGCAATAAATTGCAATGTCCGTACTGTGAGACGCCTAAGACAACGCTACAGGGAGAGAGGACGGACAGCAGATCAACCTGGCAGTGGCAGACCACGTGTAACAACACCTGCACAGGATCGGTACATCCATCACACCTGCGGGACAGGTACAGGATGGCAACAACAACGGCCCGAGTTACACCAGGAACGCACAATCCCTCCATCAGTGCTCAGACTGTCCGCAATAGGCTGAGAGAGGCTGGACTGAGGGCTTGTTGGCTTGTTGTAAGGCAGGTCCTCACCAGACATCACCGGCAACAACATCGCCTATGGGCACAAACCCACCGTTGCTGGATCAGACAGGACTAGCAAAAAGTGCTCTTCACTGACGAGTCGCAGGGGTGATGGTCGGATTCGCATTTATCGTCGAAGGAATGAGCGTTACACCGAGGCCTGTACTCTGGAGCAGGATCGATTTGGAGGTGGAGGGTCCGCAATGGTCTGGGGTGGTGTGTCACAGCATCATTGGACTGAGCTTGTTGTCATTGCAGGCAATCGCAACGCTGTGCGTTACAGGGAAGACATCCTCCTCCCTCATGTGGTACCCTTCCTGCAGGCTCATCCTGACATGACTCTCCAGCATGACAATGCCACACTGCTCGTTCTATGCGTGATTTCCTGCAAGACAGGAATGTCAGCGTTCTGCCATGGCCAGCGAAGAGCCCGGATCTCAATCCCATTGAGCACGTCTGTTGGATCGGAGGGTGAGGGCTAGGGCCATTCCCCCCAGAAATGTCTGGGAACTTGCAGGTGCCTTGGTGGAAGAGTGGTGTAACATCTCACAGCAAGAACTGGCAAATCTGTTGCAGTCCATGAGGAGGAGATGCACTGCAGTACTTAATGCAGCTGGTGGCCACACCAGATACTGACTGTTACTTTTGATTTTGACCTCCCCTTTTTTCAGGGACACATTATTCCATTTCTGTTAGTCACATGTCTGTGGAACTTGTTCAGTTTATGTTTCAGTTGTTGAATCTTATTATGTTCATACAAATACTTACACATGTTAATTTTGCTGAAAATAAACGCAGTTGACAGTGAGAGGACGTTTATTTTTTTGCTGAGTTTACATACTATATACTATTGGTTCATTGTAGTATACTGTAAACTAACGGTATCCTTTCAGTTGAGCGTACTAGCGCTTCGTCTGTCTACCGGAGTTTGATGCTGTTGCTATGCAACCTCTTGCTAGCTTGTTAGCATAACAAATGACTAGCTAGACATTTTACGATTTTGGGTGTGTTCGTAAGTGCAATCTGGGCATTCGTAAATCCAGAGCGTTGTCAGATTGTCTGTTCGTAAAGCCAGAGCGTTGTCAGATTGTCTGTTCGTACATCCAGAGCGTTGTCAGATTGTCTGTTCGTAAAGCCAGAGCGTTGTCAGATTGTCTGTTCGTACATCCAGAGCGTTGTCAGATTGTCTGTTCGTAAAGCCAGAGCGTTGTCAGATTGTCCGTTCGTACATCCAGAGCGTTGTCAGATTGTCTGTTCATAAATCCAGAGCGTTGTCAGATTGTCCGTTCGTAAATCCAGAGCGTTGTCAGATTGTCTGTTCATACATCCAGAGCGTTGTCAGATTGTCTGTTCGTACATCCAGAGCATTGTCAGATTGTCTGTTCGTACATCCAGAGCGTTGTCAGATTGTCTGTTCATTAATCCAGAGTGTTGTCAGATTGTCTGTTCATAAATCCAGAGCATTGTCAGATTGTCTTTTCATAAATCCAGAGCGTTGTCAGATTGTCTGTTCATAAATCCAGAGTGTTGTCAGATTGTCTGTTCGTACATCCAGAGCGTTGTCAGTTGGTCCGTTCGTAAATTCAGAGCATTTCGTTCTCAGAGCGGGTCACTGGACGCTCTGGCCGAGGAGTAGCGTTGATCCGAGTGTTCTGACCTCACAACCGCTGTCAAGCACCCAAGCTAACTGGCTAAAGTTGGCTAGCTTGCTAGCTACTTCCAGACACAAATGAGAGAACACCTCACTCTGACCATTTTTCTCACCCTAGCAGAGCTGGTTAGGCTGCTGGAAACTATTTAATTACACTTTTTTTGCTGACGTTTACTGACACCGGCCATATATTCAACGGGTGTTGAGCGTTCGTAAATTCATCAGTTATTTTGAGCTCTGGCACACTCAGACGAGAGTGCTCTGAAATCGGAGTAGATAACCATAATTAACAATGTCCATTGAGAACGCACAACGACTAAACCACTTAGCTAAGAATGACGTGAATAATCAAGTCAATAAACATTGGGTAGTTAGTTAGATTATAGTTAATATACTGGCAAGTTTGATGTATTAGTAGCCAACAAACGTTAACGTTACTCGTTATGTAACTAGCTAACATACCGGTATATACTGCTGTAATGCGGTTCGTAAGGATAAGGATAGTGTAGCTAACATACCGGTATATACTGCTGTAATGCGGTTCGTAAGGATAAAGATAGGGTAGCTAACATACCGGTATATACTGCTGTAATGCGGTTCGTAAGGATAAGGATAGCGTAGCTAACATACCGGTATATACTGCTGTAATGCGGTTCGTAAGGATAAGGATAGGGTAGCTAACATACCGGTATATACTGCTGTAATGCGGTTCGTAAGGATAAGGATAGCGTAGCTAACATACCAGTATATACTGCTGTAATGCGGTTCGTAAGGATAAGGATAGTGTAGCTAACATACCGGTACATACTGCTGTAATGCGGTTTGTAAGGATAAGGATAGTGTAGCTAACATACCGGTATATACTGCTGTAATGCGGTTCATAAGGATAAGGATAGGGTAGCTAACATACCGGTATATACTGCTGTAATGCGGTTCGTAAGGATAAGGATAGTGTAGCTAACATACCGGTACATACTGCTGTAATGCGGTTCGTAAGGATAAGGATAGCGTAGCTAACATACCGGTATATACTGCTGTAATGCGGTTCATAAGGATAAGGATAGGGTAGCTAACATACCGGTATATACTGCTGTAATGCGGTTCGTAAGGATAAGGATAGGGTAGCTAACATACCGGTATATACTGCTGTAATGCGGTTCATAAGGATAAGGATAGCGTAGCTAACATACCGGTATATACTGCTGTAATGCGGTTCGTAAGGATAAGGATAGCGTAGATAACATATCGGTACCTGAAATTATATGCTATGTGGTGCGTAAAGGATAGCGTAGCCAACAAATTGTCAGCCAACATAACATGTAGCGTAACTTATTTGAAAAGTCATTACTTTATTACATTGCTCAACATTTTCTTAACATTTGTCATAATTCCTCTAGAGGACCCCTTCCCGCTCTGATCCCGCTAACGGGATTTATTGACAAGATACCATGGCGGGAAATTCAAAACTGCAAGAATCTAATAATTTAAATTTCTCAAACAATCAACTATTTTTTCACCATTTGAAAGATAAACATCTCCTAAATCCAACCACATTGTCCGATTTCAAAGAGGCTTTACGGCGAAAGCATAAAGTTAAGAGTACATTGAAAATAGCTGTGTGTAATGTTTTGTCAATTCAAAGACAGGCGTCACCAAAAGCAGAAAACCAGCTAAAATTATGCACTAACCTTTGACAATCTTCATCAGATGACACTCCTAGGACATTATGTTATACAATACATGCATTTTTTGTTCCATCAAGTTCATATTTATATCCAAAAACAGTATTTTACAGTGGCGGTGAAATTCAGCATTTTTTTTCCCTCAAATGCTTCCGGTGATTCAGCGTTACAATTTACAAAATTACTATTCGAAAACATTGGTAAATTATAATATTGTCATTCAAAGAATTATAGATTAACATCTCGTAAATGCTACCGCATTGCCAGATTTCAAAATAACTTTACTGGGAAATCACACTTTGCAATAAACGGGGTGCTATGCTAAGAACAATAGGCTAGGATATACAGGTTAGCACCATCTTGGAACCATCTAATATCAATAATACTATTGTAAATAATCCCTTACCTTTGATTATCTTCATCAGAAGGCACTTCCAGGAATCCCAGGTCCACAACAAATGTGGTTTCTTTCGACAAAGTTCATAATTTATGTCCAAATAACTCCAAGTTGTTCCATGTTGTTAGCGCGTTCAGTAGGCTCCTCAAAATGTAGGGGGGGGGGGGGGGGGGAAGTCACAACGAAAAGGTCAAAAAAAAATTGATTTACGTTCGTTCAAACATGTCAAACGTTGTTTAGCATCAATCTTTAGGGCCATTTTTAACGTGAAACATCAGTAATGTTTCAACCCGACCTCTCCTGTGTCTTGTAAAACGTTTTGAAAAATGTCTCGCCTCACATGAACGCGCATGTGCGCGCAATAATGAAGTGACGACATCCCAGGGACGTCAACTTCCCTTCCTTGTCATCCGGTCTCTGTTCATCATAGACGCTTCAAACAACTTTATAAAGATCGTTGACATCTAGTGGAAGCCGTAGGAAGTGCAAAATGAATCCTTTGTCACTGTGTGATCTATTAGCAATGACTCGAAAATAGTACAGCCACAAAATTCTAATTTCCTGCTTGTATTTTTCTCAGGTTTTTGCCTGCCATATGAGTTTTGTTATACTTACAGACACCATTCAAACAGTTTTAGAAAATTCAGAGTGTTTTCTATCCAAATCTGTTAATAATATGCATATCCTAGCTTCTGAGTTGGTGTAGGAGGCAGTTAAAAATGGGCACATATTTTTTTCAAAATTCTCAATACTGCCGCCTAGCCCCAACAGGTTTTAAAGCAAGAATTTGTATCGGCTGCATATTTTCTGCCATTTTCTTCAAATCTGAAAACGTAGTGAAACCACACCCATTTTCTGAAGAATTACATCATGGGCCCTAAAAGCACAGAAATAGTGTCCACTGTTTGTATACTTAGTATTTTGGCGAATGTAGAACGACATCCGGGAACTTTTGGCATACTAACTATATCCATACTATGACCAATAAGCGTAACTACATACTCAATTTACATCACAAATAGTAGGGTTAGTGCAGTTAGTATGAGTATTGGAACACAGCTCAGGTTTTGCTAAGTTCAACGTATTGTACATTGCTCTCTGTTACTCTTTTTATGTATTGGCATTAGCACAGTATACATGATCCCAATTCTAGCTCCAAGATGGCGGCAATTTGAAAAAAACGAAAATGTAGATTGTGCTGATTTATTGTCACATTGAACCAATGTTGTGCGCCGTAGTTTAACAGTGCTAAAACAATGACCGTCATAACTGAATTCTGCCGTCGTAATGCTCCATTTATGTTCCTGATCAAATGAAGCCCTGTAGAAATATCTGCCTAAATGATTACCCATAGTTAAATCTCCTCCAGTACATTGTAGTGAGACAGCCATGGGACTGGCTGATAATGACAGAGCTGGATAGAGAGGAGAGGGTGTGTCAGTAGAGAGGGTTTGGCTTGGTGTCTGTGAGTCCACACTGTCACAGCCCTTCTAATGTACTCCTCGCTGACACCAGCACTACGGAGAGCTGGCCATGTCACACCACCAATGATGATGATGATGACTATAAACATTACGGAGAGAGAGAGAGGCAGCAGGCTTTGCTGAGGGGTCTGTCCAGCTGATCAGTGAAATGCTGCCATGCAAGTGGGCCTCTGTTCGCACTAACACACAAGTCACCCACAATTCAGCAGGCTACTCTTTCCCCAAAATGGAGAAGCCAGTGAGTTATCCCTCCTGTAGAAGGCATTTGAAGGGACCAGCTTCACTGAGACCTGGGGGCCTATAACCTAAAGACTGGAAACAGTTCAACCACGGTCTGTGTTGTGGAAATTACATCTAACACCCCCCACACCCACACCCACACACACCCACACCCACACACCCACACACACACACACACACACACACACACACACACACACACACACACACACACACACACACACACACACACACACACACACACACACACACACACACACACACACACACACACAACCAAGAGCCAGAGCTGTAGGAGCAGAAACCTGAGAGAGATGCAGGAGACGAAGGAGAAGGAGGGGGCATGCTTCATCTCATTAACTTGGTTCAAACCCTCAGAAGAGTTGGTAGAAAGGCGTTGTGCTTTCCGCTTGGTTTTGCAGCACGTTTGTTATCGGGGTGGATGTTGGTGGGACGAGGATGACAAGCAGCTTCAGAAGATATCCTTCTGACTTGAACCATTTGCGTTCTCTGTTTCGCGGCCAAGACTCTGATCCCGAGACGACAGCTGTCTGCTTTTTCTCTCGTGCCTTTTTTCTTTTCTTTTCCTGTTTCTTTCTCGTTCTTGTGTTCCCGGGGGCTGTTTGGTCCCGCTCCCTCTCTGATGGCAAGCTGCTTTTTTGGAGAACATCAAACAGCTAATCTGCGTTTTCCCCTCCGTGTGGGATGGGCTGTAAAACACCTTCAGCTATCTGCACACATCAGTTAGTGGAGATAGGGGGAGGCTTGATTTCAATCTCTTTCCCCTTAGACAGCGACCCCAGCCGCCAACCCTCCTTTCAAGACAAAAAAGTAATACATTTAGAAAGCATCTCTCACCACAGACCACAGAGAACTGGCGAGCACCTAATCAGTTCACCAATTTGGCTTACCACAATCTAACTTTGGGGAGTCTCCTAAAGTGCACAGCAGAAGTTGGTTGTCAGGTCCTAGAGACTGTTTGAAAGGGTGTTTATACTCTCAGGGTTTTACAGCTGAAAAGCAGCTAAGAGGCACAGGGGCTCCTGTGAATTGGTGTCTTTAAATATAAATATGCCTCTGAACTCCTGTTAACAAGGAAACAGGAAGAGAATACTAAAGGGAGAACGTGTTTCTGGTCGGGCGGCAGGAGAAGAAAAGCCGAACAAAACAGGGGCTCATTGGTCTAATGGAGTCAGGGATAATGTCAGGGAAAATCACCATCACGGATGACATCAGAGAACAACTGATATATTTTTCCTTTGTGACTGACAAGTTAAAAGAGAAAGAGAAATCCCATGCATCATTTAAACTGGCTCTGGAATCTGTCAGGCACGTGATTGGCAGAGTTAGCAAAAAACAAGTGTGAGTGTAGAGTGAGAGAGTGTAGAGTGAGAGAGTGTAGAGTGAGAGAGTGTAGAGAGAGAGTGTAGAGAGAGTGTGTAGAGGGAGTGAGTGTGTGAGAGAGAGAGAGAGAGAGAGAGAGAGAGAGAGAGAGAGAGAGAGAGAGAGAGAGAGAGGTGGAAGTTCATAGGGAAAGCGTGGGCACCGAGTGATCTGTGTGATCTGAGTGATCTGTGTGATCTGTGTGATCTGTGTGATCTGTGTGATCTGAGTGATCTGTGTGATCTGTGTGATCTGAGTGATCTGTGTGAGCACTTGTTTCAAATCCCTAACCACCAAACTGGTCAGCACTTTTTCCCTCTCTCTCACCTCTCTGTCTCTCACCTATATGCCTCTCACCCCTATGTCGCTTTACTCTCTATCTCTCACCTATCTGTCTCCCCTCTCTTTCTCTTTCTCTTTACTCTCTATCGCTTTACTCTATCTCTCACCTCTATGCCTACTCTATCTTTCACCTCTCTATCTCTGCTCTCTCTCACCTCTCTGTCTCTCACCTCTGTCTCTCTCATCTTGCTATCTCTCACTGCTCTCTATGTCGCATCTCACTGCTCTCTATCTCACATCTCACTGCTCTCTATCTCGCATCTCACTGCTCTCTATCTCGCATCTCACTGCTCTCTATCTCGCATCTCACTGCTCTATCTCTCTCATCTCTCAATGTCTTTCAATCTCTCTCATGTCTCAATCCCTCACTGCTCTCTCTCATCTCTAACTCTCATCTCTGTCTCTCACCTCTCTCCTCTCAATATCTTTACTCTCTATCCTTCATTTCTCTATCTCTCACCTTTCTATCTCTTTACTCTCTGACTCTCACCTCACTATCTCTCACCTCTATCTAATTTACACTGTATTTCTCACCTATCTCTTTACTCTCTGACTCTCATCTCTGTATCTCTCACCTCTCTATCTCTTTACTCTGACTCTCACCTCTCTATCTCGCACCTCTATCTCTGTAACGCGGGTCGTCTAAAGGAGACCAAGGTGCGGCGTGTGAAGTGCTCATATTTACATATATACTTTAACAAAACAACAAAACGACCGACAACAGTTCCATCAGGTGACATACACTAAACAGAAAACAACTACCCACAAAACCCAGGTAGAAAAACCCCTACTTAAATATGATCTCTAATCAGAGGCAACGAGGATCAGCTGCCTCCAATTAGAGATCAACCTAAACAATCCCAACATAGAAATAGAAAAACTAGAACTTAAACATAGAAATAGAAAACATAGAACAACCCAAAACACCCCCTGTCACACCCTGACCTACTCTACTATAGAAAATGACATCTTACTAGGGTCAGGACGTGACAATCTCTTTACTCTGACTCTCACCTCTGTAGCTCTCACCTCTCTATCTCTCATCTCTCTATCTCTCACCTCTATCTCTTTACTCTCTGACTCTCACCTCTGTAGCTCTCACCTCTCTATCTCGCACCTCTATCTCTTTACTCTCTGACTCTCACCTCTGTAGCTCTCACCTCTCTATCTCGCACCTCTATCTCTTTACTCTCTGACTCTCACCTCTGTAGCTCTCACCTCTCTATCTCTCACCTCTATCGCTTTACTCTCTGACTCTCACCTCTGTAGCTCTCACCTCTCTATCTCGCACCTCTATCTCTTTACTCTCTGACTCTCACCTCTGTAGCTCTCACCTCTCTATCTCTCACCTCTATCTCTTTACTCTCTGACTCTCACCTCTGAAGCTCTCACCTCTCTATCTCTCATCTCTCTATCTCTCACCTCTATCTCTTTACTCTCTGACTCTCACCTCTGTAGCTCTCACCTCTCTATCTCTCACCTCTATCTTTTTAGTCTCTGACTCTGACCTCTGTAGCTCTCACCTCTCTATCTCTCACCTCTATATTTTTACTCTCTGACTCTCACCTCTGTAGCTCTCACCTCTCTATCTCTCACCTCTATCTTTTTACTCTCTGACTCTCACCTCTGTAGCTCTCACCTCTCTATCTCTCACCTCTATCTTTTTACTCTCTGACTCTCACCTCTGTAGCTCTCACCTCTCTATCTCTCACCTCTATCGCTTTACTCTCTGACTCTCACCTCTGTAGCTCTCACCTCTCTATCTCGCACCTCTATCTCTTTACTCTCTGACTCTCACCTCTGTAGCTCTCACCTCTCTATCTCACACCTCTATCTCTTTACTCTCTGACTCTCACCTCTGTAGCTCTCACCTCTCTATCTCGCACCTCTATCTCTTTACTCTCTGACTCTCACCTCTGTAGCTCTCACCTCTCTATCTCTCACCTCTATCTCTTTACTCTCTGACTCTCACCTCTGAAGCTCTCACCTCTCTATCTCTCATCTCTCTATCTCTCACCTCTATCTCTTTACTCTCTGACTCTCACCTTTGTAGCTCTCACCTCTCTATCTCTCACCTCTATCTTTTTAGTCTCTGACTCTGACCTCTGTAGCTCTCACCTCTCTATCTCTCACCTCTATATTTTTACTCTCTGACTCTCACCTCTGTAGCTCTCACCTCTCTATCTCTCACCTCTATATTTTTACTCTCTGACTCTCACCTCTGTAGCTCTCACCTCTCTATCTCTCACCTCTATCTCTTTACTCTCTGACTCTCACCTCTGTAGCTCTCACCTCTCATCTCTCACCTCTATCTCTTTACTCTCTGACTCTCACCTCTCTATCTCTCACCTCTCTATCTCTCACCTCTCTATCTCTCACCTCTCATCTCTCACCTCTATCTCTTTACTCTCTGACTCTCACCTCTGTAGCTCTCACCTCTCTATCTCTCACCTCTCAATCTCTCACCTCTATATTTTTACTCTCTGACTCTCACCTCTGTAGCTCTCACCTCTCTATCTCTCACCTCTATCTTTTTACTCTCTGACTCTCACCTCTGTAGCTCTCACCTCTCTATCTCTCACCTCTATATTTTTACTCTCTGACTCTCACCTCTGTAGCTCTCACCTCTCTATCTCTCACCTCTATCTCTTTACTCTCTGACTCTCACCTCTGTAGCTCTCACCTCTCATCTCTCACCTCTATCTCTTTACTCTCTGACTCTCACCTCTGTAGCTCTCACCTCTCATCTCTCACCTCTATCTCTTTACTCTCTGACTCTCACCTCTCTATCTCTCACCTCTCTATCTCTCACCTCTCTATCTCTCACCTCTCATCTCTCACCTCTATCTCTTTACTCTCTGACTCTCACCTCTGTAGCTCTCACCTCTCTATCTCTCACCTCTCATCTCTCACCTCTCTATCTCTCACCTCTCATCTCTCTATCTCTCACCTCTCTATCTCTCACCTCTCATCTCCCTATCTCTCACCTCTCTATCTCTCACCTCTCATCTCTCACCTCTCAATCTATTTCTCACTCCTCTATCTCTCTTATCAATTCAATTCAAGGGGCTTTATTGGCAAAGAAAACATATGTTAACATTGCCAACGCAAGCGAGGTAGATAATATACAAAAGTGAAATTAACAATATAAATGAACAGTTAACATTACACATACAGAAGTTTCAAAAGAATAAAGACATTACAAATGTCATATTATGTATATATACAGTGTTGTAACGATGTACAAATGGTTAATGTACAAAAGGGAAAATAAATACGCATAAATATGGGTTGTATTTACAATGGTGTTTGCTCTTCACTGGTTGACCTTTTCTTGTGGCAACAGGTCACAAATCTTGCTGCGGTGATGGCACACTGTGGTATTTCACCCAGTAGATATGGTGTTTTCGAATTCTTTGTGGATCTGTGTAATCTGAGGGAAATATGTGTCTTTAATATGGTCATACATTGGGCAGGAGGTTAGGAAGTGCAGCTCAGTTACCACCTCATTTTGTGGGTAGTGTGCACATAGCCTGTCTTCTCTTGAGAGCCATGTCTGCCTACGGTGGCCTTTCTCAATAGCAAGGCTATGCTCACTGAGTCTGTACATAGTCAAAGCTTTCCTTAAGTTTGGGTCAGTCACAGTGGTCAGGTATTCTGCCACTGTGTACTCTCTGTTTAGGGACAAATAGTATCCTAGTTTGCTTAGTTTTTTTGTTAATTCTTTCCAATGTGTCAAGTAATTATCTTTTTGTTTTCTCATGATTTGGTTGGGTCTAATTGTGTTTCTGTCCTGGGGCTCTGTGGGGTGTGTTTGTGTTTGTGAACAGAGCCCCAGGACCAGCTTGCTTAGGGGACTCTTCTCCGGTTTCATCTCTCTGTAGGTGATGGCTTTGTTATGGAAGGTTTGGGAATCACTTCCTTTTAGATGGTTGTAGAATTTAACGTCTCTATTCTGGATTTTGATAATTAGCGGGTATCGGCCTAATTCTGCTCTGCATGCATTATTTGGTGTTTTACGTTGAACACAGAGGATATTTTTGCAGAATCTCAATTTGGTGTTTGTCCCATTTTGTGAATTATTGGTTGGTGAACAGACCCCAGACCTCACAACCATAAAGGGCAATGGGTTCTGTAACTGATTCAAGTATTTTTAGCAGATCCTAATTGATATGTCGAATTTTATGTTCCTTTTGATGGCTCTCTCACTGCTATATCTCTCATATCTCTATCTCTCAGTGCTCTCTCTCTCATCTATCTATCTCTCACTGCTCTATCTCTCTCACTGCTCTATCTCTCTCATCTATCTCTCAATCTCTCTATCTCTCACTGCTCTATATCTCTATCTCTCTATCTCTCACTGATTTATCTCTCGTCTCTCTATCTCTCTATCTCTTTCATCTCTCACTGCTCTCTCTCTCTATCTCTGACTGATCTATCTCTCTCGTCTCTATATCTCTCTCTATCTATCAATCATCGCTCTATCTCTTTCGTCTCTCATCTCTCTAATATCTCTATCTCTTTCATCTATCTATCTCTCTATCTCTCACTGATCTATCTATCTATCTCTCGTCTCTTTATCTCTCCATCTCTCACTGCTCTATATCTCTATCTCTATCTCTCACTGATTTATCTCTCGTCTTTCTGTCTCTCTCATCTCTCTATCTCTTTCACGTCTGTCTATCTATCTCTCACTGATCTATCTCTCTCGTCTCTCTATCTCTCTCTCATATCTCTATCATCTCTCTATCTCTCTCTCTCCATCTCTCACTGCTCTATATCTCTATCTCTATCTCTCACTGATTTATCTCTCGTCTTTCTGTCTCTCTCTCCCACCTCCCTCTCATCTATCTATCTCTCACTGATCTATCTCTCTCGTCTCTCTATCTCTCTCTCGTATCTCTATCTCTCTCTCTCTCGTCTCGCTATCTCTCTCGTCTCTCTATCTCTCACCTCTCTTTTCATTTTCTCCTCTTTTGAAGCCCCGTGTCTTTGTTGGGAAGTGTCACTCTTGCTTACTCTGATTGGCCTGTTTGATAACAGCCCCTTCCTGTCTCACTGCCATGTTTCAAAAACACGAGAAGAATGGAAGAGAGGGTTAGATTTCCTTTTCTCTTCTCTTCTCTAGTCTCTCTCTCTCCCTCCCTCCCTCCCTCTCTCTCTCTCTCCCTGCCTCCACCCAGCTGTAACAAGAGACACCCCTTTTCCCTTTATCTGACTGAGGGACAGTGTCATTGGATAGCCCTGAGCAGTTTGTTTTGTGTCCAGGATTGACCAGCGTGGCGAGTGTGAGGGTGATCTCAGCTGGTCTCGTGGGCTGGGGTCATCTTACTTCACTGCTTCTCTTGGCTTTGTTCCTCTTGTTGCTTCGTGTGGACACCTTCTTCTCTCTTGAACAGCAGGGTCATTGTTGCAAACAATGTACCACCTTTTTGTTCTTTATGAAGGTTCATTTGCAGGAAGACATTTCTCACAACTCTATGTCTGTAATGAGATAATTTGTGACATTTTCAATCACATCAAAAGTATAAAATAATAATAATAAATGTGTGCATAAACACATTTTTTGCACATGTGAGTTTTTTTCCCATGTGTTTGAGTATACTGATGACAGTGATGTGACTGGTCTATGGCTCAGACCCTCTCTCCTGTTGAGTCTGAGCTCTGAGCTCAATACTGCCCCTTGTGGGACATAAGGAACAGCAGTTAGACCACAGACAATACTGAAATATGAGACCCCTCACTGAACAATGTAGATAGGACATTCTGTTTTGTGTTCTCTTAAAAGTTCACTCTGTCTCATTATCATATTTATTATCAGAATGGGTTATACCATAACGGTCTGCCAGGTAGACATACAGTAGCCCTGTTCAAGGTGGGCCTGTGTTTGGCATGACTAGTATCTCTATCTCTGGAACAGAAGAGCAGGCTATATTTATGGATCAGAGAAGTGGCTGAAGCTCCCCTGATCTGTTCTGTCTCTTTTTCCTGCTGACAGCTCAGAAAATGTTCAATCCCTTCGACCTCCAGCTGAAATATTCTCCCAGTTCCAGCCATCAGGAATTAATGTCCCATAAATCATAACCCTAAGAGAGACAGGAGCTCCATACTGACCACTCACACTGAGGCTGCCTGCCGCACGGAACACACTGGAACACACACACACAATACCAGACCAGAGGATGAATACAGAAATGCACTATAACGTGTGTGCACAGATGCAAACACAAAAGTTCCCACTCCACATGGGTGTAATGATAGGTTGACAGAACCCCCTGTCATACACACCAGATACATGTCTCTCCCATGTCTGTCACATGTCTGTCACATGTCTCTCCCATGTCTGTCACATGTCTGTCACATGTCACTCCCATGTCTCTCCCATGTCTCTCCCATGTCTGTCACATGTCTGTCACATGTCTCTCCCATGTCACTCCCATGTCTCTCCCATGTCTGTCACATGTCTGTCCCATGTCTCTTCCATGTCTCTTCCATGTCACTCCCATGTCACTCCCATGTCTCTCCCATGACTCTCCCATGACTCTCCCATGACTCTCCCATGTCACTCCCATGTCTCTCCCATGTCTGTCACATGTCTGTCCCATGTCTCTTCCATGTCTCTCCCATGTCTCTCCCATGTCACTCCCATGTCTCTCCCATGACTCTCCCATGTCACTCCCATGTCTCTCCCATGTCTCTCCCATGTCTCTCCCATGTCTGTCACATGTCTGTCACATGTCTCTCCCATGTCTCTCCCATGACTCTCCCATGTCTCTCCCATGTCACTCCCATGTCTCTCCCATGTCTGTCACATGTCTGTCACATGTCTCTCCCATGTCACTCCCATGTCTCTCCCATGTCTGTCACATGTCTGTCCCATGTCTCTCCCATGTCTCTCCCATGTCTGTCACATGTCTGTCCCATGTCTCTCCCATGTCTCTCCCATGTCTCTCCCATGTCTGTCACATGTCTGTCCCATGTCTCTCCCATGTCTCTCCCATGTCTGTCACATGTCTGTCCCATGTCTCTCCCATGACTCTCCCATGACTCTCCCATGTCTCTCCCATGTCACTCCCATGTCTCTCCCATGTCTGTCACATGTCTGTCACATGTCTCTCCCATGTCTCTCCCATGTCTCTCCCATGTCTGTCACATGTCTGTCCCATGTCTCTTCCATGTCTCTTCCATGTCACTCCCATGTCACTCCCATGTCTCTCCCATGACTCTCCCATGTCTGTCACATGTCTGTCCCATGTCTCTTCCATGTCTCTTCCATGTCACTCCCATGTCTCTCCCATGACTCTCCCATGACTCTCCCATGTCTCTCCCATGTCACTCCCATGTCTCTCCCATGTCACTCCCATGTCTCTCCCATGTCTGTCACATGTCTCTCCCATGTCACTCCCATGTCTCTCCCATGTCTGTCACATGTCTCTCCCATGTCGCTCCCATGTCTCTCCCATGTCTCTCCCATGTCACTCCCATGTCACTCCCATGTCACTCCCATGACACTCCCATGTCTCTCCCATGTCTCTCCCATGTCTCTCCCATGTCACTCCCATGTCTCTGGGTATTGGAGAGGAGCATCATTGATTAGGCCATGCTAGGCTACAGTGTCAGATAACCAGCTGGTCAAACACAATACAGCTCTGAGCAGCTCTGCTCTGTGGATGAAATGAAATGCAGCTCTGCTCTGTGGATGAAATGAAATGTCTCAGAGCGAAGTAAGAAGATACTCTGTCTGGCTTCTCAATGTCACCTTTTCCTCCCTCTGCCAAGGAAAGCCTGCTCTCACTCACGGCAGCTCCATATCTGAGACCACAACACTGTGATAGATATCAGCCCAACCTGCAACAGCCCTCTCTGTCCCAGGGTGCACCACTGCCTCAGGGTCGTTCACACAGGAAATGGACATGAAAGGCAGACCTGTCCTTACAGAAAAACCACATCATTTCACATGGGAAATCATGTGAAAACGTCATTTTGGAACACTTCACATGTTTTCACATGTATAGTTTCATGTTATCACGTTGCTTTACATGTAGTCACATGTTATCACGTTAACTTCACGTAAGATCACATGATCACATGAAAACATGTGTTTTTGGAACAATTCACACATGATCACATGTTTTCACATGTATAGTTTCATGTTATCATGTTGCTTTACATGTAGTCACATGTTATCACATTAACTTCACATAAGATCACGTGATCACATGAAAACATGTGACATTCATGTGGTTTTCCTGTCAGTGTGTCACAAACGAAAGCAGCCCACTGTGGAAGAAGAAGAGCCACATTATCTGAGTATGACAAAAACATGTACTGTACAGTAGAGGAGGCCTTTTCTCTGATGCTCTCGCCCTTTCCTTAGTCTGACCTCTTTGGAGCCCTATCTGTGAATGGGTCGAGAGAGAGAGGTTAGTCAGGTGAAGAGGAGAGAGAGAGAGCGAGAGGTTAGTCAGGTGAAGAGGAGAGAGAGAGAGGTTAGTCAGGTGAAGAGGAGAGAGAGAGAGAGAGGTTAGTCAGGTGAAGAGGAGAGAGAGAGGTTAGTCAGGTGAAGAGGAGAGAGAGAGCGAGAGGTTAGTCAGGTGAAGAGGAGAGAGAGAGAGGTTAGTCAGGTGAAGAGGAGAGAGAGAGAGAGAGGTTAGTCAGGTGAAGAGGAGAGAGAGAGGTTAGTCAGGTGAAGAGGAGAGAGAGAGAGGTTAGTCAGGTGAAGAGGAGAGAGAGAGAGAGAGATTAGTCAGGTGAAGAGGAGAGAGGGAGAGGTTAGTCAGGTGAAGAGGAGAGAGATAGGTTAGTCAGGTGAAGAGGAGAGAGAGAGAGGTTAGTCAGGTGAAGAGAGAGAGAGAGAGAGGTTAGTCAGGTGAAGAGGAGAGAGAGAGAGGTTAGTCGGGTGAAGAGGAGAGAGAGAGAGGTTAGTCAGGTGAAGAGGAGAGAGAGAGAGAGGTTAGTCAGGTGAAGAGGAGAGAGAGGTTAGTCAGGTGAAGAGGAGAGAGAGAGAGAGAGAGAGAGGATTGTCAGGTGAAGAGGAGAGAGGGAGAGGTTAGTCAGGTGAAGAGGAGAGAGAGAGAGGTTAGTCAGGTGAAGCGGAGAGAGAGAGCGAGAGGTTAGTCAGGTGAAGAGGAGAGAGAGAGAGGTTAGTCAGGTGAAGAGGAGAGAGAGAGAGAGAGAGAGGTTGTCAGGTGAAGAGGAGAGAGGGAGAGGTTAGTCAGGTGAAGAGGAGAGAGAGAGAGGTTAGTCAGGTGAAGAGGAGAGAGAGAGAGAGAGATTAGTCAGGTGAAGAGGAGAGAGGGAGAGGTTAGTCAGGTGAAGAGGAGAGAGAGAGGTTAGTCAGGTGAAGAGGAGAGAGAGAGAGGTTAGTCAGGTGAAGAGGAGAGAGAGAGAGAGGTTAGTCAGGTGAAGAGGAGAGAGAGAGAGGTTAGTCGGGTGAAGAGGAGAGAGAGAGAGGTTAGTCAGGTGAAGAGGAGAGAGAGAGAGGTTAGTCAGGTGAAGAGGAGAGAGAGGTTAGTCAGGTGAAGAGGAGAGAGAGAGCGAGAGAGAGAGAGGATTGTCAGGTGAAGAGGAGAGAGGGAGAGGTTAGTCAGGTGAAGAGGAGAGAGAGAGGTTAGTCAGGTGAAGAGGAGAGAGAGAGAGATTAGTCAGGTGAAGAGGAGAGAGAGAGAGGTTAGTCAGGTGAAGAGGAGAGAGAGAGCGAGAGGTTAGTCAGGTGAAGAGGAGAGAGAGAGGTTAGTCAGGTGAAGAGGAGAGAGAGAGAGGTTAGTCAGGTGAAGAGGAGAGAGAGAGAGAGAGAGAGGTTAGTCAGGTGAAGAGGAGAGAGAGAGAGGTTAGTCAGGTGAAGAGGAGAGAGGGAGAGGTTAGTCAGGTGAAGAGGAGAGAGATAGGTTAGTCAGGTGAAGAGGAGAGAGATAGGTTAGTCAGGTGAAGAGGAGAGAGAGAGAGAGGTTAGTCAGGTGAAGAGGAGAGAGAGAGCGAGAGGTTAGTCAGGTGAAGAGGAGAGAGAGAGAGGTTAGTCGGGTGAAGAGGAGAGAGAGAGAGGTTAGTCAGGTGAAGAGGAGAGAGAGAGAGGTTAGTCAGGTGAAGAGGAGAGAGAGGTTAGTCAGGTGAAGAGGAGAGAGAGAGAGAGAGAGAGGATTGTCAGGTGAAGAGGAGAGAGGGAGAGGTTAGTCAGGTGAAGAGGAGAGAGAGAGTTTAGTCAGGTGAAGAGGAGAGAGAGAGAGAGAGAGAGAGAGAGAGGTTAGTCAGGTGAAGAGGAGAGAGAGAGAGGTTAGTCAGGTGAAGAGGAGAGAGAGAGAGAGGTTAGTCAGGTGAAGAGGAGAGAGAGAGAGGTTAGTCAGGTGAAGAGGAGAGAGAGAGAGAGAGAGAGAGAGAGGTTAGTCAGGTGAAGAGGAGAGAGAGAGAGAGAGAGGTTAGTCAGGTGAAGAGGAGAGAGAGAGAGAGAAAGGTTAGTCAGGTGAAGAGGAGAGAGAGAGAGAGAGGTTAGTCAGGTGAAGAGGAGAGAGAGAGAGAGGTTAGTCAGGTGAAGAGGAGAGAGAGAGAGAGGTTAGTCAGGTGAAGAGGAGAGAGAGAGAGAGAGAGGGGTTAGTCAGGTGAAGAGGAGAGAGAGAGAGGTTAGTCAGGTGAAGAGGAGAGAGAGAGAGAGGTTAGTCAGGTGAAGAGGAGAGAGAGAGAGAGAGAGAGGTTAGTCAGGTGAAGAGGAGAGAGAGAGAGCGTTTAGTCAGGTGAAGAGGAGAGAGAGAGAGGTTAGTGAGGTGAAGAGGAGAGAGAGAGAGAGGTTAGTCAGGTGAAGAGGAGAGAGAGAGAGGTTAGTCAGGTGAAGAGGAGAGAGAGAGAGAGAGGTTAGTCAGGTGAAGAGGAGAGAGAGTGAGAGAGAGAGAGAGAGAGAGGGAGAGAGAGGTTAGTCAGGTGAAGAGGAGAGAGAGAGTTTGTTTATAGGAGACGTAGAGTGCAAGGCGTCCATCTTTGTGCAAGGCATCCATCTTTAGACCTTTAGTCCAGCTAATGGGATTCCATCCAACATAATGACCCACAGATCCTGTTGGTAATGAGATGGGGGAATTGCCTGCTCTTGGTACCAGATGATACTGTATTAACGGAGCGGGCAGGCGCAACGGACGGGGGGCCTTCAGGAGCCCCTCCACCTCCCATCATTTTTCATCCGGCTGACATCCGAATGGACTGGAGCGTTGGAGAGGGGATTGATTTCAAATGAGCCTCAAAATGATGCCTAATGAAAACCTGTAAAGACACTTTCAGCTCTAAATACCAAACTATCTGCAGCCAGCAGAAGGTAGACACTTTCTATCATGGAGTGGTTTGACAGTGGAGAGAGTCTGTTTATGAAGGGATGTCGTTGAAGGTATAGGTTTTTCTGTGAGAGTGTATGAAATAGTGTGTTTGTACCCCTGCGCATTCCCGTGTGAGTGTCCACATGCGTTTGTGACAGATTGGTTGCATGTTCAATGCACTGTCTTTGGACCACATGTCTTCTGGGAACGGCGATGAGGAGAATATCTGAGTCAGCTCCAGTCGTTGGTGGCGCTCATTGATATGTAAACGCCTGGCGATATCAGAGGCACCTCTTTCCCTTTCTGTGGGGTGAGCACTACTTAGGATCAAAGAGGCACCTCCTTCCCTTTCTGTGGGGTGAGCACTACTTAGGATCAAAGAGGCACCTCCTTCCCTTTCTGTGGGGTGAGCACTACTTAGGATCAAAGAGGCACCTCCTTCCCTTTCTGTGGGGTGAGCACTACTTAGGATCAAAGAGGCACCTCCTTCCCTTTCTGTGCGGTGAGCACTACTTAGGATCAAAGAGGCACCTCCTTCCCTTTCTGTGGGGTGAGCACTACTTAGGATCAAAGAGGCACCTCCTTCCCTTTCTGTGGGGTGAGCACTACTTAGGATCAAAGAGGCACCTCCTTCCCTTTCTGTGCGGTGAGCACTACTTAGGATCAAAGAGGCACCTCCTTCCCTTTCTGTGTGGTGAGCACTACTTAGGATCAAAGAGGCACCTCCTTCCCTTTCTGTGCGGTGAGCACTACTTAGGATCAAAGAGGCACCTCCTTCCCTTTCTGTGGGGTGAGCACTACTTAGGATCAAAGAGGCACCTCCTTCCCTTTCTGTGCGGTGAGCACTACTTAGGATCAAAGAGGCACCTCCTTCCCTTTCTGTGTGGTGAGCACTACTTAGGATCAAAGAGGCACCTCCTTCCCTTTCTGTGGGGTGAGCACTACTTAGGATCAAAGAGGCACCTCCTTCCCTTTCTGTGCGGTGAGCACTACTTAGGATCAAAGAGGCACCTCCTTCCCTTTCTGTGTGGTGAGCACTACTTAGGATCAAAGAGGCGCCGCTGTAAACCGTTCAAAGGGAGCCAGGCACTCTGATGGACATTAATGTGTCTGTGATAAGAGGAAGAGAAAGACACAGCCATCTTACGAAAAACAGACGTTTAGAGCCAAGAACAAGAGGTGAAACACGACAAAGTCTTGACGATTGCTTTAAAATATCCTGGAAATCATACCAAGGTAAAAATGGAACGTTATTTCCAACGAATGCAAAATGACATGCAGTTTTTGGCCAGTGAATATGGTGCCAGTTACATTGAATTACATGGTGTTAATGTTATACAACCGACAAATGACCATCCAATGTCATGACGCAGTGCTACAGTGTCAAAGTGTCTCTCTTCAATGTCACAGAACAGTCTGTCAGAATCACTTCAGCCTTTAAATACTCTACTCCTTAAATCACCAGAAAGAGTTGCTTTGTCTTGACAGGACGTGTCCACATCATGTCCCTATTGGCCTTGCCCTGTCTGGCTATAGGTCTCCACCTCCAACACCCAAGCTTTGCGTGGGTTCAGAAACTATACTTCTATAGATCTCTCTCTCTCTCTCTCTCTCTCTCTCTCAATTCAATTCAATTCACGGGGCTTTATTGGCATGGGAAACATATGTTTACATTGCCAAAGCAAGTGAAATACATAAATCTCTCTTTCGCTCTCTCTCTCTCTCTGTCAGAGCCTCTCCACTCCTCCAACTTCCATTCCTTTCCTCACAGCAATTAACACTTCATTAAGATACCTCTTTAATCATTTTCCCTTTCAATTCCAACTCTCTTCTTCTGGGCCCTCTGGTGGGTTGTACTCACTGTTTTGGGAGGGAATTAATGACTGACAATTTAAATGTATTTTTCTTCATTACTTCTTTGTTATTGCCTTTTCCCCATCCAGGATCCCCTAGCCCCCCCCCCCCCCCCCCCCTCACCAGCAGAGGTAAACAGGTATTTTCATAAATATGTAAAGACATAACAGGGGTGTTGCTGCTATAGTGTATTACATTAGGTACAGGGGTGTTACTTCTATAGTGTATTACATTAGGTACAGTGATGTTACTTCTACAGTGTATTACATTAGGTACAGTGATGTTACTGCTACAGTGTATTACATTAGGTACAGTGTTGTTACTGCTACAGTGTATTACATTAGGTACAGTGATGTTACTGCTACAGTGTATTACATTAGGTACAGTGATGTTACTTCTACAGTGTATTACATTAGGTACAGTGTTGTTACTGCTACAGTGTATTACATTAGGTACAGTGATGTTACTGCTACAGTGTATTACATTAGGTACAGTGATGTTACTGCTACAGTGTATTACATTAGGTACAGTGTTGTTACTGCTACAGTGTATTACATTAGGTACAGTGTTGTTACTGCTACAGTGTATTACATTTGGTACAGTGTTGTTACTGCTACAGTGTATTACATTTGGTACAGTGTTGTTACTGCTACAGTGTATTACATTAGGTACAGTGATGTTACTTCTACAGTGTATTACATTAGGTACAGTGATGTTACTTCTACAGTGTATTACATTAGGTACAGTGTTGTTACTGCTACAGTGTATTACATTAGGTACAGTGATGTTACTGCTACAGTGTATTACATTAGGTACAGTGATGTTACTGCTACAGTGTATTACATTAGGTACAGTGATGTTACTGCTACAGTGTATTACATTAGGTACAGTGTTGTTACTGCTACAGTGTATTACATTAGGTACAGTGTTGTTACTGCTACAGTGTATTACATTTGGTACCGTGTTGTTACTGCTACAGTGTATTACATTTGGTACAGTGTTGTTACTGCTACAGTGTATTACATTTGGTACAGTGGTGTTGCTGCTACGGTGTATTACATTAGGTACAGTGATGTTACTGCTACAGTGTATTACATTAGGTACAGTGATGTTACTGCTACAGTGTATTACATTTGGTACAGTGTTGTTACTGCTACAGTGTATTACATTAGGTACAGTGTTGTTACTGCTACAGTGTATTCACATTTGGTACAGTGTTGTTACTGCAGTACATGTACTGTACATGCACCATTTGCGAGGCTGACTAGTGATTTGATTTCCCTGCCAAATTGGCAGGTTTTGTATTAAGCAGGTTAGGTACAGTGCCTTGTTAAGACTTGCTACAGTGTATTAGCATTAGGTATCAGCCTGCCTGTTACAAGTGCTACCGTGTATTACACTTGCTACAGCATCAGTACATTCTGACATTTGGATCCATGGTGGGTGTGTGACTGACTGTACAGTTGTACTGAGGACTACGAGGGTCTCCTCTATCGAGGGTTGAGGTTGGCATTGGGTTGGGGCCCGGGGGTGTAGTCTTAGGGACATCTGGCAGAGTGAGGGGGCCAGGGGTGTGCCTGGCACAGCCCTAGAGGACACAGGGAGCATGACGGGCACCCCACAGAAAGCCTAAAACACACTGCCATTCTCACAAACCCCCCAATCATCCCCTAAATGTCACTGTTAAAGGGAGGGGAGGGAAATAAATGTCAATCTTAGCCGGCAGCCTCTTAATCACTACTGTAACCCTTCCCTGATCAGGACAGGCTACATGCATGGTGTTATGGAACACTAATGCCTGATGCTACAACTTGAACTAGCTTTTTATTGGCCTCAGACTGGCATTATATGCACCATTTCCTTATTCTGAATTCATGTGATAGTCTAGAAATATTCTTATTCTGAATTCATGTGATAGTCTAGAAATATTCTTATTCTGAATTCATGTGATAGTCTAGAAATATTCTTATTCTGAATTCATGTGATAGTCTAGAAATATTCTTATTCTGAATTCATGTGATAGTCTAGAAATATTCTTATTCTGAATTCATGTGATAGTCTAGAAATATTCTTATTCTGAATTCATGTGATAGTCTAGAAATATTCTTATTCTGAATTCATGTGATAGTCTAGAAATATTCTTATTCTGAATTCATGTGATAGTCTAGAAATAGTCTTATTTTGAATTCATGTGATAGTCTAGAAATATTCTTATTCTGAATTCATGTGATAGTCTAGAAATACTCTTATTTTGCCTATTAAGCTGTTTATTATTTCGAGGAGTGAAATGAAGGACATTGTTTAAGGCCGACGCTCTTCTCAGTCTCAGGTGACAATGAATCAAACTGGGTAAAGTGTCAAGACTTTGCTACAGAGCTGTAGTGTTGGGGTAGCGCCGGGGTAGCGCCAGGGTAGCGCCGGGTTAGCGCCGGGGTAGCGCCGGGGTATTGCCGGGGTAGCGCCGGGTTAGCGCCGGGTTAGCGCCGGGGTAGCGCCGGGGTAGAGCCGGGTTAGAGCCGGGGTAGAGCCGGGTTAGTGTTGGGGTAGTGCTGGGGTAGGGGCTAGCATATTTGTCATTAGTGTGGATTTGCATGTACCTGGTTGAGCGCGGGGGGCCGGAGGGGGGAAATTGGCCAAAAGCACAGCTGTACTGCCTGCTTCACTGATTGCCTTGCCTTCCTCTGCCTCATTTATCTTCATTTCTTCCCAATTACACCAAATTAGCAATAGTCTCAGTTGCATTACCAACTTAATCCCCGTCTTTTTCGCGGACGGCATTATGCAGTGGCAGATGATTCCTTGGCGGGAGTCAGGGTAAACAGCCATGAAAATGCCACCCCGGCAGATGGCGAGGCCCACAAGAAATATGACAAACAGAGTGCCAGCGTGCCGCCCTCTGCTCACACCCGCTACAAGCTGTTATTGTGCTCCCGGATAGTGTGTGTGTGTGTGTGCGCGTGAGTGAGTGAGTGAGTGAGTGAGTGAGTGAGTGAGTGAGTGAGTGAGTGAGTGAGTGAGTGAGTGAGTGAGTGAGTGAGTGAGTGAGTGTGTGTGTGTGTGTGTGTGTGTGTGTGTGTGTGTGTGTGTGTGTGTGTGTGTGTGTGTGTGTGTGAGTGTGTGTGAATGTGTGTGTGTGAATGTGTGTGTGTGTGTGTGTGTGTGAATGTGCGTATCCTCTCCTATGCAGTATGAAAGGTGGTCCAGTAAAACACAGATCATCTCCTCTGTTCCCAGCCTGGTGAACAGTAATGGTTTCTTTGAAGAAGGGAATGAGTTGTTTGACCTCTTCGTCAGCTGCTAGTAATATGATTAGCGTTAATAAAATTAATAAAATCTAGAGCAACTCACAAAGGAAGGGCCATCATTAACTTAACAACTTAATTCTCTGTCTGTCCGTCTGTCCGTCTGTACGTCTGTCTGTCTATCAGACAGGAGGATATCTGACAGGAGGATATCTGACAGGAGGATATCTGACAGGAGGATATCAGACAGGAGAATATCAGACAGGAGGATATCAGACAGGAGGATATCTGACAGGAGAATATCAGACAGGAGGATATCTGACAGGAGGATATCTGACAGAAGAATATCAGACAGGAGGATATCTGACAGAAGAATATCAGACAGGAGGATATCTGACAGAAGAATATCAGACAGGAGGATATCTGACAGAAGAATATCAGACAGGAGGATATCTGACAGAAGAATATCAGACAGGAGGATATCTGACAAAAGAATATCAGACAGGAGGATATCTGACAGAAGAATATCAGACAGGAGGATATCTGACAGAAGAATATCAGACAGGAGGATATCTGACAGGAGAATATCAGACAGGAGGATATCTGACAGGAGAATATCAGACATAAGAATATCAGACAGGAGGATATCTGACAGGAGAATATCAGACAGGAGGATATCTGACAGGAGAATATCAGACATAAGAATATCAGACAGGAGGATATCTGACATAAGAATATCAGACAGGAGGATATCTGACAGGAGAATATCAGACAGGAGGATATCTGACAGGAGGATATCAGACATATGAATATCAGACAGGAGGATATCTGACAGAAGAATATCAGACAGGAGGATATCTGACAGAAGAATATCAGACAGGAGGATATCTGACAGAAGAATATCAGACAGGAGGATATCTGACAGGAGGATATCAGACATAAGAATATCAGACAGGAGGATATCTGACAGAAGAATATCAGACAGGAGGATATCTGACAGAAGAATATCAGACAGGAGGATATCTGACAGAAGAATATCAGACAGAAGGATATCTGACAGAAGAATATCAGACAGGAGGATATCTGACAGAAGAATATCAGACAGGAGGATATCTGACAGAAGAATATCAGACAGGAGGATATCTGACAGAAGAATATCAGACAGGAGGATATCTGACAGGAGGATATCAGACATAAGAATAGCAGACAGGAGGATATCTGACAGAAGAATATCAGACAGGAGGATATCTGACAGAAGAATATCAGACAGAAGGGAATATATCAGCAAAGACTGATAGAATAAAATCACTGAGTGGACAAAACTTTAGGAACACCTGCTCTTTCCATGACATAGACTGACCAGGTGAAAGCTATGGTCAGGTTAAAGAAAGATTTTTAACCTCCCTGGGCAAGGTGGAATCGCGTGGCGCAATAATACAAATACCTCATAAATGCTAAAACTTCAATTTCTCAAACATATGACTATTTTACACCATTTTAAAGACAAGACTCTCGTTAATCTAACCACACTGTCCGATTTCAAAAAGGCTTTACAGCGAAAGCAAAACATTAGATTATGTCAGGAGAGTACCCTGCCAAAAATAATCACACAGACATTTTCAAAGCAAGCCTATATGTCACAACAACCAAAACCACATCTAAATGCAGCACTAACCTTTGATGATCTTCATCAGATGACACTCCTAGGACATTATGTTATACAATACATGCATGTTTTGTTCAATCAAGTTCATATTTATATCAAAAACCAGCTTTTTACATTAGCATGTGATGTTCAGAACTAGCAAACTTCGGGTGAATTTATTTAATTACTCACGATTAACGTTCACAAAATACATAACAATTATTTTAAGAATTATAGATACAGAACTCCTTTATGCAATCGCGGTGTCAGATTTTAAAATAGCTTCTCGGCGAAAGCACATTTTGCAATATTCTGAGTAGATAGCCCGGCCATCACGGCTAGCTAATTTGACACCCACCAAGTTTGGCCCTCACCAAACTCAGATTTACTATAAGAAAAATTGGATTACCTTTGCTGTTCTTCATCAGAATGCACTCCCAGGACTTCTACTTCAACAACAAATGTTGTTTTGGTTCGAAATAATTCATAGTTATATTGAAATAGCTCCGTTTTGTTCATGCGTTCAGGTAACTATCCAAAGGGTGACGCGCGAGCGCATTTCGTGACAAAAAAATTCAAAATATTCCATTACCGTACTTCGAAGCATGTCAAACGCTGTTTAAAATAAATGTTTATGCGATTTTTCTCGTAAAATAGCGATAATATTCCAACCAGGCGACGTTGTATTTGTTCAAAGAGAGAAAGAAAAACATTGAGAATTCACATGAACGCGCATCTCCAGTGTCACTGTTCTCAGCCGGTCCACTCACAAAAACTCCTGCTGTTTTTCGCCCAGAGACTGGAGAGACGTCATTCCACTTTCTGGCGCCTTCTGAGAGCCAATGGAAGCCTTAGAAAATGTCACGTTACACCAGAGATGCTGTATTTTTGATAGAGATGCCACAGAAGGAGAACAAATTGTCAGACAGGGCACTTCCTGTATGTAATCTTCTCAGGTTTTGGCCTGCCATATGAGTTCTGTTATATTCACAGACACCATTCAAACAGTTTTAGAAACTTTAGAGTGTTTTCTATCCAAATCTACAAAATATATGCATATTCTCGTTTCTGGGCAAGAGTAGTAACCAGTTTAAATCGGGTATGTTTTTTATCCGGCCGTGCAAATACTGCCCCTAGCCCCAACAGGTTTTAAGTCTTGAGACAATTGAGACATGGATTGTGTATGTGTGCCATTCAGAGGGTGAATGGGAAAGACAAAATATTGAAGTGCCTTTGAACGGGTATGGTAGTAGGTGCCAGGAGCACCGTTTGGAGTGTGCCAAGAACTGCTACGCTGCTGGGTTTTTCCACGCTCAACACTTTCCCGTGTGTATCAAGAATGGTCCACCACCCAAAGAACATCCAGCCACTTGACACAACTGTGGGAAACATTGGAGTCAACATGGTCCAGCATCCCTGTGGAACGCTTTAGACACCTTGTAGAGTCCATGCCCCAACGAATTGAGGTTGTTCTGAGAGCAAAAGTGTGGGGGGGGTGCAACTCGATATTAGGAAGGTAGATATAGACCAAATAACAGAGAAAGAAAGAAAGAAAAATATATGAAAGATAGAGAGAGATGGCTAAGATGGAGAGAGGGTTATGGAAGGGAGAGGAGTGGGGTCTAGGGTCCAGTGTAGTTTAGTTTAGTGTATGTTTGGGTTATTTAAGGGAGGGAGGGAGAGGAGGGAGAAGAGTGGGGTCTAGGGTCCAGTGTAGTTTAGTGTAGGTTTGGGTTATGGAAGGGAGGGAGGGAGGGAGGGAGGGAGGGAGGGAGGGAGGGAGGGAGGGAGGGAGGGAGGGAGGGAGGGAGAGGAGTGGGGTCTAGGGTCCAGTGTAGTTTAGTGTAGGTTTGGGTTATGGAAGGGAGGGAGGGAGAGGAGGGAGAAGAGTGGGGTCTAGGGTCCAGTGTAGTTTAGTGTAGGTTTGGGTTATGGAAGGGAGGGAGGGAGGGAGAGGAGGGAGAGGAGTGGGGTCTAGGGTCCAGTGTAGTTTAGTGTAGGTTTGGGTTATGGAAGGGATGGAGGGAGAGGAGTGGGGTCTAGGGTCCAGTGTAGTTTAGTGTAGGTTTGGGTTATGGAAGGGAGGGAGAGGAGGGAGAGGAGTGAGGTCTAGGGTCCAGTGTAGTTTAGTGTAGGTTTGGGTTATGGAAGGGAGGGAGAGGAGAGGAGGGAGAGGAGTGGGGTCTAGGGTCCAGTGTAGTTTAGTGTAGGTTTGGGTTATGGAAGGGAGGGAGGGAGAGGAGGGAGAGGAGTGAGGTCTAGGGTCCAGTGTAGTTTAGTGTAGGTTTGGGTTATGGAAGGGAGGGAGGGAGAGGAGGGAGAGGAGTGGGGTCTAAGGTCCAGTGTAGTGTAATGTAGGAGCTAGTGGTGTAATTACACTGGGCTTTTTGAAGCATCCTGTTAACCAGCTCTATCAGTGAGGGGCTAAGGAGATGCACTGTGATGGACACATTCTCTGTCAGTGAGGGGCTAAGGAGATGCACTGTGATGGACACATTCTCTATCAGTGAGGGGCTAAGGAGATGCACTGTGATGGACACATTCTCTGTCAGTGAGGGGCTAAGGAGATGCACTGTGATGGACACATTCTCTGTCAGTGAGGGGCTAAGGAGATGCACTGTGATGGACACATTCTCTATCAGTGAGGGGCTAAGGAGATGCACTGTGATGGACACATTCTCTGCCAGTGAGGGGCTAAGGAGATGCACTGTGATGGACACATTCTCTGTCAGTGAGGGGCTAAGGAGATGCACTGTGATGGACACATTCTCTGTCAGTGAGGGGCTAAGGAGATGCACTGTGATGGACACATTCTCAAAGCGTGACTGACATCCGCCTTAATGCCATCTCTCTCGGTCTCTCTCTCCACTTTACTCTACGTCTTTCTGTCTCTCTTTCGCTCTCTCTCTCTCTCTCCACATTGGCATGGTCTCTGGCTAATTACACTCCAGCCATCACTGGGGGGGCCCTTGGACGTAGCCCAAATGGGACATCAGCACCAGTGCTGGAGATGTTTTTTACACCCCTGTCCTCAGTTATACTGCTCCAACGGGAACTTCACATCTGAGCCAAACTGACACTGAAGTGGTCAGATCACCAAGGTCAATGGGTTGAGTTATTGGACCTCCAACATACGGCATTAGGAGAAGGAGGCTCCACTATGGGTGAGCTGCTCTCCTTAGACCTGGCTCTCCTCTCTGCCCTTCAGGCCACATTCTCTCCTTAGACCTGGCTCTCCTCTCTGCCCTTCAGGCCACATTCTCTCCTTAGACCTGGCTCTCCTCTCTGCCCTTCAGGCCACATTCTCTCCTTAGACCTGGCTCTCCTCTCTGCCCTTCAGGCCACATTCTCTCCTTAGACCTGGCTCTCCTCTCTGCCCTTCAGGCCACGGCTCTCCTTAGACCTGGCTCTCCTCTCTGCCCTTCAGGCCACGGCTCTCCTTAGACCTGGCTCTCCTCTCTGCCCTTCAGGCCACGGCTCTCCTTAGACCTGGCTCTCCTCTCTGCCCTTCAGGCCACGGCTCTCCTTAGACCTGGCTCTCCTCTCTGCCCTTCAGGCCACATTCTCTCCAAAGCCTGGAGCGGCTCGGATTTGAAGACATTCATCTCTAAGCCTTTATTTTCGTTGTTCAGTGCTCTCGTCTTTGGTTTGAAAAGGGCTTTCATCCTTTCCAGGATCACTGGCATCTTATAACTTCTCCAGTGCTGTTTTAGAATATTGGATAACTTAGATGAAGTGTATAGTGGTCCCGTGTGGCTCAGTTGGTAGAGCATGGTGTTTGCAATGCAAGGGTTGTAGGTTCAATTCCCACGGGGGACCAGTACGTGCATTTTTTTTTTTTAAAGGTATGAAATGTATTCACTACTGTAAGTCGCTCTGGATAAGAGCGTCTGCTAAATGACTAAAATGTAAATGTATACACATGATGAAACCGTTCATAACGACGTCAGGATAGAGATAATAGCCTACATGTTTTCATCAATCCTCCCAGACATCCTCCTCTCTGTCTTATGTTTCATCCCCAAGCTTTTACAAATACTATACATTATACAAATATCCAAATATCTCCAAATATACATTTTTGTCTTTCACGGTCATAGGCAAACACAGTAGGATGCTCATGCTCACACCCACTGGCAGGCTTTAAACAATGCTCTCTCTCCCATGCTCACACGCTCCTGAGTGGCCCTGCCCTGAGGTGTTGGCCTCGGCCATTAGTTTAGCTGCTTGTTTTTTTCTCCCATCCAAATGGCTCCCCACTGACAAGAAGGGAATTCTACAGATGAAGAATTTAATTAGCATTATTGTTAAAAGAAGCACACACTGCAATCTGTTGCAAAAACACCATCTGTTATTTTACTCAGAGGACTTCAGTTACTTATTAGGTAGAATTATACAATGATTTCGATTCCTCTCGTTAGATTTTTTCCCTCCCTTCATTATTCTATTGAAGTATTTTTATGTCTCCTAGCGACTAGGCCTCCATTACATTTCATTCTATTGATTTATTTATGTATATGAGACACTCAGCCGTGAATAACATTGACTGGAATGGGTTAACCTTATAATGGCCTGGAGCTGAGAGTAGACAGGAAATAGATGATTTCCTGTGCCACGTTCTGCCTTGTTCTAATGGATGGCCTGCCTGCCTGCCTGTCTGTTTACCTGCCTGTCTGTCTGTCTGTCTGTCTGTCTGTCTGTCTGTCTGTCTGTCTGTCTGTCTGTCTGTCTGTCTGTCTGTCTGTCTGTCTGTCTGTCTGTCTGTCTGTCTGTCTGTCTGTCTGTCTGTCTGTCTGTCTGTCTGTCTGTCTGTCTGTCTGTCTGTCTGTCTGTAAGTAAGTAATACGGCCCACCACCATGTGTGTCACAGCAGGTGTTCTCTACTGTGTCATACAGTACCATACAGCACAATACAACAAAACTCAGCATCATACAGTTCCATATAGTACCATACAGCAAAATTCAGCATTATACAGCACCATACAGTAAAATACAGCACCATTCAGCACCATACAGTACCATTCAGCACCATACAGCACCATTCAGTACAATACAGCACCATACAGCACAATACAGTACCATTCAGCACCAATCAGCACCATTCAGCACCATATAGCACCATACAGCACCATTCAGCACCATACAGCACCATACAGCACCACTCAGTACCACACAGTACCATACAGCACCATACAGTACCATTCATCACCATAGAGCACCATTCAGCACCATTCATTTACAATTACATTTAAGTCATTTAGCAGACGCTCTTATCCAGAGCGACTTACAAATTGGTGGATTCACCTTATGATATACAGTGGAACAACCACTTTACAATAGTGCATCTAAATCTTTTTTTGGGAGGGGGGGTTAGAAGGATTACTTTATCCTATCCCAGGTATTCCTTAAAGAGGTGGGGTTTCAGGTGTCTCCGGAAGGTGGTGATTGACTCCGCTGTCCTGGAGTCGTGAGGGAGCATGTTCCACCATTGGGGTGCCAGAGCAGCGAACAGTTTTGACTGGGCTGAGCGGGAACTGTGCTTCCTCAGAGGTAGGGAGTCGAGCAGGCCAGAGGTGGATGAACGCAGTGCCCTTGCTTGGGTGTAGGGCCTGATCAGAGCCTGAAGGTACGGAGGTGCCGTTCCCCTCACAGCTCCGTAGGCAAGCACCATGGTCTTGTAGCGGATGCGAGCTTCAACAGGAAGCCAGTGGAGAGAGCGGAGAAGCGGGGTGACGTGAGAGAACTTGGGAAGGTTGAACACCAGACGGGCTGCGGCGTTCTGGATGAGTTGTAGGGGTTTAATGGCACAGGCAGGGAGCCCAGCCAACAGCGAGTTGCAGTAATCCAGACGGGAGATGACAAGTGCCTGGATTAGGACCTGCGCCGCTTCCTGTGTGAGGCAGGGTCGTACTCTGCGAATGTTGTAGAGCATGAACCTACAGGATCGGATCACCTCCTTGATGTTAGTAGAGAACGACAGGGTGTTGTCCAGGGTCACGCCAAGGTTCTTAGCACTCTGGGAGGAGGACACAATGGAGGTGTCAACCGTGATGGCGAGATCATGGAACGGGCAGTCCTTCCTCGGGAGGAAGAGCAGCTCCGTCTTGCCGAGGTTCAGCTTGAGGTGGTGATCCGTCATCCACACTGATATGTCTGCCAGACATGCAGAGATGCGATTCGCCACCTGGTTATCAGAAGGGGGAAAGGAGAAGATTAATTGTGTGTCGTCTGCATAGCAATGATAGGAGAGACCATGTGAGGATATGACGGAGCCAAGTGACTTGGTGTATAGCGAGAATAGGAGAGGGCCTAGAACAGAGCCCTGGGGGACACCAGTGGTGAGAGCACGTGGTGCGGAGACAGATTCTCGCCACGCCACCTGGTAGGAGCGACCTGTCAGGTAGGACGCAATCCAAGCGTGGGCCGCGCCGGAGATGCCCAACTCGGAGAGGGTGGAGAGGAGGATCTGATGGTTCACCGTATCAAAGGCAGCAGATAGGTGTAGGAGGATGAGAGCAGAGGAGAGAGAGTTAGCTTTAGCAGTGCGGAGAGCCTCCGTGACACAGAGAAGAGCAGTCTCAGTTGAATGACCAGCCTTGAAACCTGACTGATTTGGATCGAGAAGGTCATTCTGAGAGAGATAGCAGGAGAGCTGGCCAAGGACGGCACGTTCAAGAGTTTTGGAGAGAAAAGAAAGAAGGGATACTGGTCTGTAGTTGTTGACTTCGGAGGGATCGAGTGTAGGTTTTTTCAGAAGGGGTGCAACTCTCGCTCTCTTGAAGACGGAAGGGACGTAGCCAGCGGTCAAGGATGAGTTGATGATCGAGGTGAGGTAAGGGAGAAGGTCTCCGGAAATGGTCTGGAGAAGAGAGGAGGGGATAGGGTCAAGCGGGCAGGTTGTTGTGCGGCCGGCCGTCACAAGACGCGAGATTTCATCTGGAGAGAGAGGGGAGAAAGAGGTCAAAGCACAGGGTAGGGCAGTGTGAGCAGGACCAGCGGTGTCGTTTGACTTAGCAAACGAGGATCGGATGTCGTCAACCTTCTTTTCAAAATGGTTGACGAAGTCATCCGCAGAGAGGGAGGAGGGGGAGGAGGATTCAGGAGGGAGGAGAAGGTGGCAAAGAGCTTCCTAGGGTTAGAGGCAGATGCTTGGAATTTAGAGTGGTAGAAAGTGGCTTTAGCAGCAGAGACAGAAGAGGAAAATGTAGAGAGGAGGGAGTGAAAGGACGCCAGGTCCGCAGGGAGGTGAGTTTTCCTCCATTTCCGCTCGGCTGCCCGGAGCCCTGTTCTGTGAGCTCGCAATGAGTCGTCGAGCCACGGAGCAGGAGGGGAGGACCGAGCCGGCCTGGAGGATAGGGGACATAGAGAATCAAAGGATGCAGAAAGGGAGGAGAGGAGGGTTGAGGAGGCAGAATCAGGGGATAGGTTGGAGAAGGTTTGAGCAGAGGGAAGAGATGATAGAGAGAGTAGCGGGAGAGAGAGAGCGAAGGTTGGGACGGCGCAATACCATCCGAGTAGGGGCAGAGTGAGAAGTGTTGGATGAGAGCGAGAGGGAAAAGGATACAAGGTAGTGGTCGGAGACTTGGAGGGGAGTTGCAATGAGATTAGTGGACGAACAGCATCTAGTAAAGATGAGGTCAAGTGTATTGCCTGCCTTGTGAGTAGGGGGGGAAGGTGAGAGGGTGAGGTCAAAAGAGGAGAGGAGTGGAAAGAAGGAGGCAGAGAGGAATGAGTCAAAGGTAGACGTGGGGAGGTTAAAGTCACCCAGAACTGTGAGAGGTGAGCCATCCTCAGGAAAGGAACTTGTCAAGCTCATTGATGAACTCTCCAAGGGAACCTGGAGGGCGATAAATGATAAGGATGTTAAGCTTGAAAGGGCTGGTAACTGTGACAGCATGGAATTCAAGTGAGGAGATAGACAGATGGGTCAGGGGAGAAAGAGAGAATGTCCACTTGGGAGAGATGAGGATTCCAGTGCCACCACCCCGCTGGCCAGATGCTCTCGGGGTATGCGAGAACACGTGGGCAGACGAGGAGAGAGCAGTAGGAGTAGCAGTGTTATCTGTGGTAATCCATGTTTCCGTCAGTGCCAAGAAGTCGAGGTGCTGGAGGGTAGCATAGGCTGAGATGAACTCTGCCTTGTTGGCCGCAGACCGGCAGTTCCAGAGGCTGCCGGAGACCTGGAACTCCACGTGGGTCGTGCGCGCTGGGACCACCAGGTTAGAGTGGCAGCGGCCACGCGGTGTGAAGCGTTTGTGTGGCCTGTGCAGAGGGGAGAGAACAGGGATAGACAGACACATAGTTGACAGGCTACAGAAGAGGCTACGCTAATGCAAAGGAGATTGGAATGACAAGTGGACTACACTTCTCGAATGTTCAGAAAGTTAAGCTTACGTTGCAAAAATTTTATTGACTAAAAATGACGAAGATGATACAGTACTGCTGGCTGGTGAAGTAGGCTAGCTAGCAGTGGCTGCGTTGTTGACTTTGTTTGAACGTGTAGCTGGCTAGGTAACCTATTTTCGTCGCGGGGGACGAAAATAGCTGGCTAGCTAACCTCGATAATTACTCCAAACTACTCCAAACTACACAATTATCAAACTATGACAAAGTCAACTAACACTGCACTAGTCAAATCGTTCCATTGTAATGTATTCGTTTCTACAGTGCCGCTAGTCAGTAAAGGTTGGCTAGCTAGCAGTGGGTTTGACGATGACTAGGTGTGTTGACTAAGTCTGGACAACGGCGTCGCGCGCGGCGCGGCTGGCTAGCTAACCTCGATAATTACTCTAAACTACTCTAAACTACACAATTATCTTATATACAAAGACAGCAAAGACAGCAAAGACAGCTCTGTAGCTATGTAGCTAGCTAGCACTACACTAATCAAGTCGTTCCGTTGTAATGTAATAGTTTCTACAGTGCTGCTAGTCAGTAAAGGTTGGCTAGCTAGCAGTGGGTTTGATGATGACTAGGTGTGTTGACTAAGTCTGGACAACGGCGTCGCGGCGCGGCTGGCTAGCTAACCTCGATAATTACTCTAAACTAATTACTCTAAACTACACAATTATCTTGTATACAAAGACAGCAAAGACAGCTATGTAGCTAGCTAGCACTACACCAATCAAGTCGTTCCGTTGTAATGTAATAGTTTCTACAGTGCTGCTAGTCAGTAGAAGTTGGCTAGTTGGCTAGTTGGCTAGCTAGCAGCACCATACAGCACCATACAGCACCATTCATCACCATACAGCACCAATCAGCACCATTCATGCACCATATAGTACCATACAGCACCATACAGTACCATTCAGCACAATACAGTCCCATACAGTACCATACAGCACCATACAGTACCATTCAGCACCATACAGCACCATTCAGTACCATACAGCACCATACAGCACAATACAGTACCATTCAGTACCAATCAGCACCATTCAGCACCATATAGCACCATACAGCACCAGTCAGCACCATACAGCACCATTCAGTACCATACAGTCCCATTCAGTACCATACAGTAAGTACCATACAGCACCATACAGCACCATTCAGTACCATACAGTCCCATTCAGTACCATACAGTCCCATACAGCACCATTCAGTACCATACAGCACCATACAGCACCATACAGCACCATTCAGTACCATACAGTCCCATACAGCATCATACAGCACCATACAACACCATTCTGCACTATTCAGCGCCATATAGCACCATACAGCACCATTCAGCACCATACAGCACCATACAGTACCATACAGCACCATACAGTACCATATCTCAGGTGTATCAGAACCTGAATGTAATGTCGATCTCACAGGGATTTACAGTAGTCATTTACATTACAGAAGTTGTTTACATTACAGTAGTTGTTTACATTACAGTAGTCATTTACATTACAGTAGTTGTTTACATTACAGTAGTTGTTTACAGACTATTTACATAGGCAGGGCAGTGCTTTCCCTGGCCACCCTAGTCTCATGCCATTGCGATGTGTGATGCTGAGCTGAGCTGTTTTGTAGGTGGCCTCCCCCACTCACCTCCCTCCTCTCCGCTCACCGTGTCGCCCCTGTATGTGTCCCCAGGCGGCAGCGAGTCCTCCTGGGACAAAGAGAAGCTCCAGTCTCCCCCCTCCTCTGGTGCTGCCCACAGCCTGGGTCACGCAGGCCTGTCAGGGCAGCACGGCCTGTCCAGCTCCCAACTCAACTCCCTGCAGCAGAACCACCTATTGGCCAACCGTGAGTCACACACACAAACACAAATACACACATAATGTACACACACACACACACACACACACACACACACACACACACACACACACACACACACACACACACACACACACACACACACACACACACACACACACACACACACACACACACACGCCTCCCTCCTTCCCCTCTCTCCACATGTCTCCCTCAGTCTGTCACTACCCCCTGTATGGTCACCTGTCTGTGCTATGGTTAAAGTGATACAAAGATATCTACTAAGGTGTCTTAATGTACTGTGCATGAAAAAGTTAAACATCCATGGTGTGTCTATTAATAATCTACTGGTGTCTATTAATAATTTTTATTTCACCTTTATTTAACCAGGTAAGCTAGTTGAGAACAAGTTCTCATTTACAACTGTGACCTGGCCAAGATAAAGCAAAGCATTGCGACACAAACAACAACACAGAGTTACACATGGAATAAACAAGCATACAGTCAATAACACAATAGAAAAGTCTATATACAGTGTCTGCAAATGAGGTAGGATAAGGGAGGTAAAGGCAATAAATAGGCCATAGTGGCGAAATAATTACAATATAGCAATTAAACACTGGAGTGATAGATGTGCAGAAGATGAGTGTGCAAGTAGAGATACTGGGGTGCAAAGGAGCAAGATAAATAAAATAAATAACAGTATGGGGGATGAGGTAGTTGAATGTGCTATTTACAGATGGGCTATGTACAGGTGCAGTGATCTGTGAGCTGCTCTGACAGCTGGTGCTTAAAGTTAGTGAGGGAGATATGAGTCTCCAGCTTCAGTGATTTTTGCAGTTCGTTCCAGTCATTGGCAGCAGAGAACTGGAAGGAAAGGCGGCCAAAGAGGAATTGGCTTTGGGGGTGACCAGTGAGATATACCTGCTGGAGCGCGTGCTACGGGTGGGTGCTGCTATGGTAACCAGTGAGCTGAGATAAGGCGGGTCTTTACCTAGCAAAGACTTATAGATGACCTGGAGCCAGTGGGTTTGGCGACGAGTATGAAGCGAGGGCCAGCCAACGAGAGCGTACAGGTCGCAGTGGTGGGTAGTGTATGGGGCTTTGGTGACAAAACGGATGGCACTGTAATAGACTATATCCAGTTAGAGTGTTGGAGAGTGTTGGAGGCTATTTTGTAAATGACATCGCCGAAGTCGAGGATTGGTAGGATAGTCAGTTTTACGAGGGTATGTTTGGCAGCATGAGTGAAGGAGGCATTGTTGTGAAATAGGAAGCCGATTCTAGATTTCATTTTGGATTGGAGATGTTTAATGTGAGTCTGGAAGGAGAGTTTACAGTCTAACCAGACATCTAGGTATTTGTAGTTGTCCACATATTCTAAGTCAGGACCGTCCAGAGTAGTGATGCTGGACGGGCAGGCAGGTGTGGGCAGCGATCGGTTGAAGAGCATGCATTTAGTTTTACTTGCATTTAAGAGCAGTTTGAGGCCATGTAAGGAGAGTTGTATTGCATTGAAGCTCGTCTGGAGGTTAGTTAACACAGTGTCCAAAGAAGGGCCAGTAGTATACAAAATGGTGTCGTCTGTGTAGAGGTGGATTAAAGAATCACCAGCAGCAAGAGCGACATCATTTATGTATACAGAGAAAAGAGTCGGCCCGAGAATTGAACCCTGTGGCACCCCCATAGAGACTGCCAGAGGTCCGGACAACAGGCCCTCCGATTTGACACACTGAACTCTGTCTGAGAAGTAGTTGGTGAACCAGGCGAGGAAGTAATTTGAGAAACCAAGGATGTTAAGTCTGCCGATAAGAATGTGGTGATTGACAGAGTCGAAAGCCTTGGCCAGGTCAATGAATACAGCTGCACAGTATTGTCTCTTATCTATGGCGGTTATGATATCGTTTAGGACCTTGAGTGTGGCTGAGGTGCACCCATGACCAGCTCGGAAACCAGATTGCATAGCGGAGAAGGATAAGGTGGGATTCGAAATGGTCGGTGATCTGTTTGTTAACTTGGCTTTCGAAGACCTTAGAAAGGCAGGGTAGGATAGATATAGGCCTGTAGCAGTTTGGGTCTAGAGTGTCTCCCCCTTTGAAGAGGGGGATGACCACGGCAGCTTTCCAATCTTTGGGGATCTCAGACGATACAAAAGAGAGGTTGAACAGGCTAGTAATAGGGGTTGCAACAATTTTGGCAGATAATTTTAGAAAGAGAGGGTCTAGATTGTCTAGCCCGGCTGATTTGTAGGGGTCCAGGTTTTGCAGCTCTTTCAGAACATCAGCTATCTCGATTTGGGTGAAAGAGAAATGGGGAGGCTTGGGCTGTGGGGGTGCAGGGCTGTTGACCGGGGTAGGGGTAGCCAGGTGGAAAGCAAGGCCAGCTGTAGAAAAATGCTCTTATTCTCCATGGACTTTACAGTGTCCCAGAACTTTTTGGAGTTTGTGCTGCAGGATGAAAATTTCTGTTTGAAAAAGCTAGCCTTTGCTTTCCTAACTGCCTGTTTATATTTGTTCCTAACTTCCCTGAAAAGTTGCATATCGCGGGGGCTATTCGATGCTGATGCTGTACGCCACAGGATGTTTTTGTGCTGGTCAAGGGCAGTCAGGTCTGGAGTGAACCAAGGGCTATATCTGTTCCTGGTTCTACATTTTTATAATGGGGCATGCTTATTTAAGATGTAATAAAGAATAATCTACTGGGGTGTCTATTAATAATCTAGTGGTGTCTATTAATAATCTACTCGTGTCTATTAATAATCTACTGGTGTCTATTAATAAAATACTGGTGTCTTTTAATAATCTACAGGGGTGTCTATTAATAATCCACTGGTGTCTATTAATAATCCACTGGTGTGTCTATTAATAATCTAGTGGTGTCTATTAATAATCTACTGGTGTCTATTCTTAATCTACTGGTGTCTTTTAATAATCTACTGGGGTGTCTATTAATAATCTATGGGTGTCTATTAATAATCCACTGGGTGTCTATTAATAATCTACTGGTGTCTATTAATAATCCACTGGGGTGTCTATTAATAATCCACTGGGGTGTCTATTAATCATCTACTGGTGTCTATTCATAATCTACTGGTGTCTATTAATAATCCACTGGGGTGTCTATGAATAATCTACTGGTGTCTATTAATAATCTACTGGTGTCTATTAATGATCTACTGGGGTGTCTATAAATAATCTACTGGTGTCTATTAATAATCTACTGGGGTGTCTATTAATTATCCACTGGTGTATCTATTAATAATCTACTGGGGTGTATATTAATAATCCACTGGTGTGTGCATTACTAATCTACTGGGGTGTCTATTAATAATCTAGGGGTGTCTATTAATAATCTACTGGGCTGTCTATAAATAATCTGCTGGTGTCTATTAATAATCTACTGGTGTCTTTTAATGATCTACTGGGGTGTCTATTAATAATCTATTGGTGTCTATTAATAATCCACTGGTGTGTCTATTAATAATCTACTGGTGTCTTTTAGTGATCTACTGGGGTGTCTATTAATAATCCACTGGTGTCTTTTAATGATCTACTGGGGTGTCTGTTAATAATCTACTGGTGTCTTTTAGTAATCTACAGGGGCGTCTATTAATAATCCACTTTAAGCATACTCTCACCCAAACCCATTTATGCACAGTCACTTCAGCTATACATTCATGTATGTATGTACATACTACCTCAATTGGCCCGACCAACCAGTGCTCCCTGACATTGGCTAATCGGGCTATCTGCATTGTGTCCCGCCACCCACCCGCCAACCCCTCTTTTTACGCTACTGCTACTCTCTGTTCATCATATATGCATAGTCACTTTAACCATATCTACATCTACATACTACCTCAATCAGCCTGACTAACCGGTGTCTGTATGTAGCCTCGCTAACTTTATAGCCTCGCTACTGTATATAGCCTGTCTTTTTACTGTTGTTTTATTTCTTTACTTACCTATTGTTCACCTAATACCTTTTTTGCACTATTGGTTAGAGCCTGTAAGTAAGCATTTCACTGTAAGGTGTTGTATTCAGCGTACGTGTGTCTTTTCTCACCCTCTCTCTCTCCCACACTCTCTCTCTCTCCATTCCTCTCTTTCTCTCTCTCTTTCCCTCACCTTCTCTCTCCCCCTCTCTCTTCATCTCTTTCTCTCCCTCGCCATATCCCTCTCTGTCTCTCTCTCTCTTTCTCTCTCCTTCTTTCCCTCTCTTTCTCCCTCACCATCTCTCTCCGTCTCTCACTCTCACTCCCTCTCTCGCTCTTCCTCACCCTCCTTCTCTCTCTCTCTCACCCTCCCTCTCTCTCTCCCTCTCTTTCTCCCTCACCATCTCTCCCTCTGTCAATCTCTCTCTCTCTTCCTCACCCTCCCCTCTCTCTCTCTCTCTCTCTCTCACCCTCCCTCTCTCTCTCTCCCTCCCTCCCTCACCCTCACCCTCTCACTCCCTGTCTCTCTGTCTCTCCCTCCCTCCCTCACCCTCCCGCTCTCTCTCTCTCTCTCTCTCTCTCTCTCTCTATCCCTATCTCTCTCACTCTCTCTCTCTCTTTCTCCCTCCCCCTTCTTCTCCCTCTCTCTCACCCTCCCCCTCTCTCTCTCTCACTCTTTTTCTCCCTCACCATCTCTCTTCCTCTCTCCCTCTCTCTCTCTCTCTCTCTCTCTTCCTCACCCTCCTCTCTCCCTCACCCTCTTGCTCTCGCTCTCTCTCTCTGTCTCTCTCCCTCACCCTCCCTCTCTCTCTGTCTCTCTCTCCCTCCCTCACCCTCCCTCTCTCTCTTTCCCTCTCTCTCTCTCTGACTCACCCTCTCTCCCTCATTCCCTCTCACTCTTTCTGTCTGCAGGACTGGACCTACCCTTCATGATGATGCCCCACCCCCTGCTGCCCGTCGGCCTGCCTCCTGCGTCTGTTGCCATGGCAATGAACCAGATGAACCACCTGAACACCATTGCCAACATGGCCGCCGCAGCTCAGATGCACAGCCCCTTATCCAGAGGAGGAGCGTCTGTCATCAAGGTAAGAAAAAGGACTCATGTTCACAGACGTTCATCTTTTAGAGATATTCTCATTGTTTTGCGAGGCCGCTGTAGCAATTCACCCAACACTCTGAATACAAAGACTGTCACATTACCTGTAGGCTTTAAGCCATATACCTATGGTTTATTCCTCATTCATACCACCCATCTGTGAATGTATTTCAACAATGCTCACTACACCACTAGTGCTATTATAACAGAGTGTACAGATGTGACTTTCATCCCCCTTAAAATGGATGTTAAGCTGTGGCTATCATATTAGCAATGTTGAAGAGGGCTAGAATTCAGCTCTAGAGACTAGTAATGAGTATAATTCCACATAGAAAAGTATGTTAATATCGACATTAGATTCTTTCCTTCCATCTCCCCACGAGGCCAGAACAGAGAGGATGGGTAGACGTTTCCTACCAAGGGGGTTGGCAGACTGCTAGGGTAGTGTTGCTAGGGTAGTGTTTGTCACTGAGACTCACGGCTCATGTCGGAGACAGCCAGGGGCTTACCGTACAGCCAGGGGAAATAGCATTTACACAAATACACACAGAGAGACCAACACCCAGAGAGACAGACACACAGAGAGACCGACACCCAGAGAGACCGACACACAGAGAGACAGACACACAGAGAGACCGACACCCAGAGAGACCGACACACAGAGAGACCGAGACCCAGAGAGACAGACACACAGAGAGACAGACACCCAGAGAGACAGACACCCAGAGAAACAGACAGAGAGACAGACACCCAGAGAGACCGACACCCAGAGAGACAAACACCCAGAGAGACAGACACCCAGAGAGACAGACACCCAGAGAGACAGACACCCAGAGAGACCGACACCCAGAGAGACCGACACCCAGAGAGACAAACACCCAGAGAGACAGACACCCAGAGAGACAGACACCCAGAGAGACAGACACCCAGAGAGACCGACACCCAGAGAGACCGACACCCAGAGAGACCGACACACAGAGAGACCGACACCCAGAGAGACAGACACCCAGAGAGACAGACACCCAGAGAGACACACAGAGAGACAGACACCCAGAGAGACAGACACCCAGAGAGACAGACACCCAGGGAGACACACAGAGAGACAGACACCAAGAGAGACAGACGCCCAGAGAGACAGACGCCCAGAGAGACAGACACCCAGAGATACAGACGTCTAGAGAGACAGACACCCAGAGAGACAGAGACCCAGACAGGCAGACACCCAGAGAGACAGACACCCAGAGAAACAGACACCCAGAGACAGACGCCCAGAGAGACAGACGCCCAGAGAGACAGACGCCCAGAGAGACCGACACACAGAGAGACAGACACCCAGAGAGACAGACACCCAGAGAGACAGACACCCAGAGAGACAGACACACAGAGAGACCGACACCCAGAGAGACCGACACCCAGAGAGACAGACACCCAGAGAGACAGACACCCAGAGAGACAGACACCCAGAGAGACCGACACCCAGAGAGACCGACACCCAGAGAGACAGACACCCAGAGAGACAGACACCCAGAGAGACAGACACCCAGAGAGACCGACACCCAGAGAGACCGACACCCAGAGAGACCGACACCCAGAGAGACCGACACCCAGAGAGACCGACACCCAGAGAGACAGACACCCAGAGAGACCGACACCCAGAGAGACAGACACCCAGAGAGACCGACACCCAGAGAGACCGACACCCAGAGAGACTGACACCCAGAAAGACAGACACCCAGACAGACAGACAGTACACATATTTTCTTAAATATTTTTAATATCCTACTGCTTTGCTATTCCAGCATCAGCTTGATCGATTAAGTGAATTAATTTCTACATAAATGTAGTATATTTGTTTTCAATCAGACACTAACACAGACTATTCAACTCACTTCTCAGACACAGCACCCTTCCTCTAGTGACCTGCTCCAGAGGGGCATGTATGTTGTCCATTTTTTGTGTCCTGCCCACAGAGTCCTAGTTTTCTGGGGGGGGGGGGGGCTAGGGCAGGCCATAGATCGCCTCTATTTAAATAGTACCACCCGGATTGCAGATGGCAGAGGGAGATTGCAGCGTCTGGTGCTGTTTACTTTTCCAGCATCCCCCTCACCCCGGCCTGTTTGCCTTACCCTACATAGATATCAGAGGAGAGGAGAGGAGAGTGGGAAGAGGGGACAGGAGAGAGGAGAGAGGGGAGAGGTAAGGAGAGAGGGGAGAGGAGAAGAGGGAAGGAGAGAAGGAAGAGGAGAGAGGTAAGGAGAGAGGGGAGAGGATGGGAGGAGAGAGGGGAGAGGAGAGGAGAGAGGGGAGAGGAGAGGATGGGAGGAGAGAGGGAAGAGGGAAGAGGAGAGGGGAGAGGAGTGGATGGGAGGAGAGAGGGAAGAGGAGAGGAGAGGAGAGTGGAGAGAGGGGAGAAGAGAGGAGAGGAGAGAGGAAAGGAGAGAGGGGAGAAGAGAGGAGAGAAGGGAGAGAAGAGGGGAGGAGAGAGGGCTTAATCTCCATTTGGATTGTCTGACATTAGGAGTGTTAGGGACGAAAGACCAGCAGATGTGAGGTGTCCACATGTGTTATAGCTAGCTATGTGTGTATTTGTTTATAAATGTGTGTGTGTGTGTGTTTATAAATGTGTGTGTATGTGTGTGTGACTCTACTGAATTAACTCTTTATCAGTCTGACCCTCGGTCTCTGTGGCAGGAGTGTGTCCAGGACAGCCCTTCTCCAGCCCCCTCCATGGAGGAAGGTCTTCGCCCGGGCTCCCAGCCCTCCTCACACCCCAGCAGCAGTGCCTCCAGCTCCCCCGCCCCGCACCAACACACCCCCGACCGCTTGGGTGAGACACAAGCATATCTTTCTTTCTCCAGTCTCTCTGCCTCTCCTCCTCTCTATATCTCTCTGTGTCTCTCTGTATGCCTGTCTCTCTGTCTCTCTGCCTCTCCTCCTCTCTATATCTCTCTGTGTCTCTCTGTATGCCTGTCTCTCTGTCTCTGCCTCTCCTCCTCTCTATATCTCTCTGTGTCTCTCTGTATGCCTGTCTCTCTGCCTCTCCTCCTCTCTATATCTCTCTGTGTCTCTCTGTATGCCTGTCTCTCTGTCTCTCTGCCTCTCCTCCTCTCTATATCTCTCTGTGTCTCTCTGTATGCCTGTCTTTCTGCCTCTCCTCCTCTCTATATCTTTCTGTGTCTCTCTGTATGCCTGTCTCTCTGTCTCTCTGCCTCTCCTCCTCTCTATATCTCTCTGTGTCTCTCGGTATGCCTGTCTCTCTCTCTCTCTCTCTCTCTCTCTCTCACTTTCCCTCTCTCTCTCTCTCGCTCTCTCTCTCTCCCTCTCTCTCTCTCTCTCTCTCACTTTCCCTCTCTCTCTCTTCTCTCTCTCTCACTCTCCCACATTCTCTCTAGACCGTTGTTTGTAAATAAATAAACTGTATAAACAGGCCAAGACGGACATCTGCATATAAACATGTTGTTCACTGACTTCACTGTTTGTTTGTGTAGTGATGAATCCTGTTGATGGAGACCTTGGGGACAGAGAGGCTGGAATCAACATGAAAAACATGTTCAAAGAGAAAGGTATGTGTATGCTTGTTTGTGTGTGTGTGTGTGTGTGTGTGTGTGTGTGTGTGTGTGTGTGTGTGTGTGTGTGTGTGTGTGTGTGTGTGTGTGTGTGTGTGTGTGTGTGTGTGTGTGTGTGTGTGTGTGTGTGTGTGTGTGTGTGTGTGTGTGTGTGTGTGAGAGAAAGAAAGAAAGAAAGAGAGAAAAACAGAGCATATTGTTAAGGAGTGTAGTAAAGCCCTCCTTGTTATCGTGGTTAGTGTCGCCAGGCTTGATAAAGCCCTCCCTGTTATCGTGGTTAGTGTTACCAGGTTTGATAAAGCCCTCCCTGTTATCGTGGTTAGTGTTACCAGGCTTGATAAAGCCCTCCCTGTTATCGTGGTTAGTGTTACCAGGTTTGATAAAGCCCTCCTTGTTATCGTGGTTAGTGTCGCCAGGCTTGATAAAGCCCTCCCTGTTATCGTGGTTAGTGTTACCAGGTTTGATAAAGCCCTCCCTGTTATCGTGGTTAGTGTTACCAGGTTTGATAAAGCCCTCCCTGTTATCGTGGTTAGTGTTACCAGGCTTGATAAAGCCCTCCCTGTTATCGTGGTTAGTGTTACCAGGCTTGATAAAGCCCTCCCTGTTATCGTGGTTAGTGTTACCAGGCTTGATAAAGCCCTCCTTGTTATCGTGGTTAGTGTTACCAGGCTTGATAAAGCCCTCCCTGTTATCGTGGTTAGTGTTACCAGGTTTGATAAAGCCCTCCCTGTTATCGTGGTTAGTGTTACCAGGCTTGATAAAGCCCTCCCTGTTATCGTGGTTAGTGTTACCAGGCTTGATAAAGCCCTCCCTGTTATCGTGGTTAGTGAATCTGATAGTCTGATGAGAAACAAGGATCTAAATCCACATAGAGAGAATCAATGTGTTGTCTGGACAACACAACCCAGCGTGTCGCTGAGACTTACTTGGGTCAGAATGACGGTCACACTCAGCCGGTGGCAGCGTGCGGAGCGCCATGGGAACATCAAGGACCAGGGTTAAGTAGTGTCTAGATGCAGTGCCCAGCACCATGGTTACTGTGGTCATTACACATTACACAGCCAAGTCGAGATGTGTCTTCCTACCGGACCATTCATCTGAATCACAGCATTTTACTAGTTGTCCCCCAACTACCCGCTCCTTTGTTATGCAACAAGTTCCTATTATTAGTAACGTGGCACAGTAACCCCCAAGCATCCATCTCTATCAGGGGGAATTAGGCTGGAGGGAGGCCCAGGTAGGAACCTCGGAGGGGGGCTGGCTAACAGGGGGAGAGTGATCTCCTGTGAGTTCAGGCCAAAAGAGGCCTGTGTGTGTGTGTGTGTGTGTGTGTGTGTGTGTGTGTGTGTGTGTGTGTGTGTGTGTGTGTGTGTGTGTGTGTGTGTGTGTGTGTGTGTGTGTGTGTGTGTGTGTGTGTTCGTGTGTTCGTGTGTGCGTGTGTGCGCGCGTGCGTGTGTGTGCGTGTAGGGGCTGTGGTTTCTGTGTGCATGTTTGATACAAACAGGATGTGTCTTACACTAAATACATGTGTCAAAGACATTCCCCTGAGAGCCTCTTTGGGGGTGAGCTCCTGTTCTGTATTTAGTCTCTGTAACAGTACTGTGGATGAACACAGTGTTACCGTCATTTCCTGATCACTGTGAAAGCATCCCTGTTCTGTATTTAGTCTCTGTAACAGTACTGTGGATGAACACAGTGTTACCGTCATTTCCTGATCACTGTGAAAGCATCCCTGTTCTGTATTTAGTCTCTGTAACAGTACTGTGGATGAACACAGTGTTACCGTCATTTCCTGATCACTGTGAAAGCATCCCTGTTCTGTATTTAGTCTCTGTAACAGTACTGTGGATGAACACAGTGTTACCGTCATTTCCTGATCACTGTGAAAGCATCCCTGTTCTGTATTTAGTCTCTGTAACAGTACTGTGGATGAACACAGTGTTACCGTCATTTCCTGATCACTGTGAAAGCATCCCTGTTCTGTATTTAGTCTCTGTAACAGTACTGTGGATGAACACAGTGTTACCGTCATTTCCTGATCACTGTGAAAGCATCCCTGTTCTGTATTTAGTCTCTGTAACAGTACTGTGGATGAACACAGTGTTACCGTCATTTCCTGATCACTGTGAAAGCATCCCAGCTACATCAGTAACAGAGGCCACCTTCACAAGCACATCCAGACGAGCTCATTATGGAAATGTACACCCATTCTTCGTCTCATTGGAACCACTCTCTATCAGCGTCATGGACAGTCCGTCTTAATTAATCACTTAATTAGGGCCTTAATTGAACATCTACGAAGCGCTTATTTACTAGACTGGGAGTGAAGTGCTTGTGGTTAGGGTGTGAGTCTCAGCGGCCCGACGCATGCAAACACACACACACACACACACACACACACACACACACACACACACACACACACACACACACACACACACACACACACACACACACACACACACACACACACACACACACACACACAAACGTTGTATCACGGGCCAACACAGGGTGTGTGTCAGCATGTATCAGTGTGTGTTTGCATGTTTGCGTGGCTGTGTGTGTGTGTGTGTGTGTGTGTGTGTGTGTGTGTGTGTGTGTGTGTGTGTGTGTGTGTGTGTGTGTGTGTGTGTGTGTGTGTGTGTGTGTGTGTGTGTGTGTGTGTGTGTGTGTGTGTGTGTGACAGTTTGTGTGCCTGCTGCTGTACTGTGGGTCTGGGAACCGGCAGATGGAAAGATCTAATGCACAGCACACACTACCGCCTTGAGACAGAGAAAAGATACCCCCGGGCACCTTTAAAGAAATTCAGCCGCACCTGGCCTGTGAGCATATTTTATTAATGTGTCTGGAATATAATCCACCCCAAACACCCCCATTATCCTCCTCCCCCTACTCCTCCCCCTCCCCCTACTCCTCCCCCTCCTTTTCCTCCTCCTCCCCCTCCTTTTACTCCTCCTCCCCCTCCTCCTCACCCCACTGTTATTGTTTGGTTGAGAGCCGGCCTGTGATTTTCCAAAGGGGGGAGAAGAGAAAGAAGGAAGAAGAAAAGAGAGAAGAACTTGTAATATCTGTGGATGTAGGTCTGTGACAGACAGAGGGGCTCCGGGATCAGGCAGGGAGACACACTCTCTCTCTCTCTCCCTCCCTCCCTCTTTCCATCTCTCTCTCTTGCTATCTCTTGCACTTTCTGTCTTGCTCTCTTTCTCCTTCTCTGTCTCTCTCTTGCTCTCTCTGTCTCTCTGTCTCTCTCTCTCCTTCTCACTCAGTGCAGGCTGAGAGTGTTTTGTAGTTAAGAGGGTGTGAAAGGGCTCTGTCACTTATTTTCTTGATTCTCTCCTGGGTGTTTTCTTTCCATTTTTGGAGGGTTAACGCACTGTTAGTTTAGCAGTACCCACTTTTTTTTCAAAGTTAGGGACGAAGAGGACATAGTTTTACTTTCCTGGGGTTTTGAATGGTGTGGTGTGCGCGATGAATACATTTGGTGGGTAGGCTGATTGCTAGTGGAATATGTGCTGGTATGCTGGTGCCGATTTCTACTCTTTCAACTCCTTCAACTAGGGTGGCGAATCTGCCTCCGTTTATTACGGATGATCATATCCGGAAAGAGCTGAGTCGGTTTGGTAGGCTTGCTAACGGTTTTCGTATACTGTCAGCAGGTTTTCAGGCAGATGCCGTTAAGCATGTAGTTTCGTTCTGGAGGCAAGTGTTCATGTTTCTGAATAACAATGAGCAACAGTTAAATGTGCATTTTAAAGTGAGGCATGGGGAGGGGCTCTATGCAGGGTTTTCCAGCACAGACAGTCTACGGTGTTTTGAGTGTGGGGATTTGGGTCATAAGAACTTTACGTGCCCACATAAAGGCCATAGACAAGGTGAGGTTACCAGCACCAGTGGGGGAAATCAAGGTCAACAAGCAGGTGGCCATGAGACGCAGGCAGCTGAGACTGGGCCTAGTCATGCTATGGATGGTGGTGTAGATGAGGCTGGGTCTAGTCATGCTATGGATGGTGGTGTAGCTGAGGCTGGGTCTAGTCATGCTATGGATGGTGGTGTAGCTGAGGCTGGGTCTAGTCATGCTATAGATGGTGGTGTAGCGGAGGCTGGGTCTAGTCATGCTATGGATGGTGCTGTAACTGAGGCTGGGTCTAGTCAGGTTATGGATGGTGGTGTAGATGAGGCTGGGTCTAGTCATGCTCTGGATGGTGGTGTAGCTGAGGCTGGGTCTAGTCATGCTATAGATGGTGGTGTAGCTGAGGCTGGGTCTAGTCAGGCTATGGATGGTGGTGTAGCTGAGGCTGGGTCTAGTCAGGTTATAGATGGTGGTGTAGCTGAGCCTGGGTTGAGTCATGCTATGGATGGTGGTGTAGATGAGGCTGGGTCTAGTCATGCTATAGATGGTGGTGTAGCAGAGGCTGGGTCTAGTCAGGCTATGGATGGTGGTGTAGATGAGGCTGGGTCTGGTCATGCTATAGATGGTGCTGTAACTGAGGCTGGGTCTTGTCATGCTATAGATGGTGGTGTAGATGAGGCTGGGTCTAGTCATGCTATGGATGGTGGTGTGGCAGAGGCTGGGTCTAGTCATGCTACAGATGGTGGTGTAGATGAGGCTGGGTCTAGTCAGGTTATGGATGGTGGTGTAGCTGAGGCTGGGTCTAGTCATGCTATAGATGGTGGTGTAGATGAGGCTGGGTCTAGTCATGCTATGGATGGTGGTGTAGCTGAGGCTGGGTCTAGTTATGCAATGGATGGTGGTGTAGCAGAGGCTGGGTCTAGTCATGCTATGGATGGTGGTGTAGCTGAGGCTGGGTCTAGTCAGGCTATGGATGGTGGTGTAGATGAGGCTGGGTCTAGTCATGCTATGGATGGTGGTGTAGATGAGACTGGGTCTAGTCATGCTATGGATGGTGGTGTAGATGAGGCTGGGTCTAGTCAGGCTATGGATGGTGGTGTAGATGAGGCTGGGTCTAGTCAGGTTATGGATGGTGGTGTAGATGAGGCTGGGTCTAGTCAGGTTATATATGGTGGTGTAGCTGAGCCTGGGTCGAGTCATGCTATGGATGGTGTTGTAGATGAGGCTGGGTCTAGTCAGGCTATGGATGGTGGTGTAGATGAGGCTGGGTCTAGTCAGGTTATGGATGGTGGTGTAGATGAGGCTGGGTCTAGTTATGCTATGGATGGTGGTGTAGCTGAGGCTGGGTCTAGTCATGCTATAGATGGTGGTGTAGCTGAGGCTGGGTCTAGTCATGCTATGGATGGTGGTGTAGATGAGGCTGGGTCTAGTCAGGTTATAGATGGTGGTGTAGCTGAGCCTGGGTCGAGTCATGCTATGGATGGTGGTGTAGATGAGGCTGGGTATAGTCATGCTATAGAGGGTGGTGTAGATGTGGCTGGGTCTAGTCAGGCTATGGATGGTGGTGTAGCTGAGGCTGGGTCTTGTCATGCTATGGATGGTGGTGTAGATGAGGCTGGGTCTGGTCATGCTATAGATGGTGCTGTAACTGAGGCTGGGTCTTGTCATGCTATAGATGGTGGTGTAGCTGAGGCTGGGTCTAGTCATGCTATAGATGGTGGTGTAGCTGAGGCTGGGTCTAGTCAGGCTATGGATGGTGGTGTGGCAGAGGCTGGGTCTAGTCATGCTACAGATGGTGCTGTAACTGAGGCTGGGTCTTGTCATGCTATGGATGGGGGTGTAGCTGAGGCTGGGTCTAGTCATGCTATGGATGGGGGTGTAGCTGAGGCTGGGTCTAGTCATGCTATGGATGGTGGTGTAGATGAGGCTGGGTCTAGTCATGCTATGGATGGTGGTGTAGCTGAGGCTGGGTCTAGTTATGCTATGGATGGTGGTGTAGCAGAGGCTGGGTCTAGTCATGCTATGGATGGTGGTGTAGCTGAGGCTGGGTCTAGTCATGCTATGGATGGTGGTGTAGATGAGGCTGGGTCTAGTCAGGTTATGGATGGTGGTGTAGATGAGGCTGGGTCTAGTTATGCTATGGATGGTGGTGTAGATGAGGCTGGGTCTAGTCAGGTTATGGATGGTGGTGTAGATGAGGCTGGGTCTAGTTATGCTATGGATGGTGGTGTAGCTGAGGCTGGGTCTCGTCATGCTACAGATGGTGGTGTAGATGAGGCTGGGTCTAGTTATGCTATGGATGGTGGTGTAGATGAGGCTGGGTCTAGTCAGGCTATGGATGGTGGTGTAGCTGAGGCTGGGTCTTGTCATGCTATGGATGGTGGTGTAGCTGAGGCTGGGTCTAGTCAGGTTATGGATGGTGGTGTAGATGAGGCTGGGTCTAGTTATGCTATGGATGGTGGTGTAGCTGAGGCTGGATCTAGTCATGCTATGGATGGTGGTGTGGCAGAGGCTGGGTCTAGTCATGCTATGGATGGTGGTGTAGCTGAGGCTGGGTCTAGTCATGCTATGGATGGTGGTGTGGCAGAGGCTGGGTCTAGTCATGCTATGGATGGTGGTGTAGCTGAGGCTGGGCCTAGTCATGCTATGGATGGTGGTGTAGCTGAGGCTGGGTCTAGTCATGCTATAGATGGTGGTGTAGCTGAGGCTGGGTCTAGTCAGGTTATGGATGGTGGTGTAGATGAGGCTGGGTCTAGTCATGCTATGGATGGTGGTGTAGCTGAGGCTGGGTCTAGTCATGCTATAGATGGTGGTGTAGCTGAGGCTGGGCCTAGTCAGGTTATGCTAGTGGATGAGCAGAGTATAGTGGGGAAGGGCAAGTGGCTAGGGGTGGTGGAGGAGGGTGTCAAGAGGGAAAGGAAAAAGGGGAAAGGAGGTGGGAGGGGAGAAGCTGGTGTGGTCAAAGGCACTAAGGAACCTTTCCCTTTTGCTGGGGGGGTAGGCCCCGACTAGCGAGAAAGGGCAGGTAGTCAGGATGGGAGATGGAGATGAGGAGGAAGGTGAGTCTGAGGAAGAGGGCGATGAGGAGGCTTTCTTTTCAGACTCTTCCTCAATGGGTTCAGAGCTGACAGCCAGTCAGGCAGAGGAGTCAAAGTAAATGGTGAGGGAACTGTCAAGGTTCCTGAATGAGACTAAAAGGAAAAAGGTTCATCTTGAAGCTTATTTTGCGATCCGGGAAAGTTTGTAAGATCAGTACAACATGCTATGAAAAATGAGTGGCATGGTGTCCTCTCACCCAGGAAACATTTTAGGTTGAGGAAGTGGGTCACAACCGTGCGTAACGGTCTACCTTCAGATGCTGAGTAGTTTTTATGTGGAACTGGGGCTTTTTGAGCTTTGCTATTGGTCTCTTTCTTTGCTGGCTTTTCTCCCACTTCTTATGGAGACTCTTCGCGTTAGACTCGCTTAAAACTTTTTAGGGCTAGGCGTCCCATCAGCGGGAAACCTGTCGACAACATCCAGTGAAATTGGAGGGCGCGCAATTCAAATAACTAATCATAATATTAAACATTTATGAACATACAAGTATCTTATATCGGTTAAAAGCTTAAATTATTGTTAATCTAACCGCATTGTCCGATTTACAATAGGCGTTTACAGCGAAAGCATACCATGTGATTGTTTGAGGACGGCGCCCCACATCAACATATTTTTCAACCAGCACAGGCTTCAGAAAATCACAAATAGCGATTAAATAATCACTTACTTTTTGAAAATCTTCATCTGTTTGCAATCCCAAGGGTCCCAGCTACAACATTCATGGTCGTTTTGTTAGATAAAATCCTTCTTTATATCCCAAAAGGTCTGTTTAGTTGGCGCCATCGATTTCAGTAATCCACTCGTTCAACATGCAGACAAAGGAATCCAAGTCAAACTACGTTTAATCCTCAGGTACCCTAAAATGTAATTAAACTATAATATTTCATACGGAAGGAAGTATGTTCAATAGAAAAGTAAAATTAGCAAGTGTGTGTCCTCTTCGTCGCGTGCCCTCAAACTGATTTCCAACTGTGACTCCCGGTACCAAAACTCAAAATTCTTCGTTTTGGAAGAAACAAGCCTGAAACCTTGAACAAAGACTGTTGACATCTAGTGGAAGCCATAGGAATTGCAGTCTGGGAGCTGGAATTGCATAGGACCCATAGCTTTCCATTGAAAGAGCATGGGATCTCAAAAAAATATATTCCGGTTGGTTTTTCTTTGGATTTTCGGCTACCATATCAATTGTGTTATAGTCTCATACATTATTTTAACATTTCTACAAACTTCAAAGCGTTTTATTTCCTATGATACCAATTCTATGCATATTCTGTCTTCTGGGCCTGAGTAACAGGCAGTTTACTTTGGGCACGTCAGTCAGGTGGAAATTGAGAAAAAAGGACCCTAGCCTATAAATGGCACCAGAGATGCGAGAAAGAGGAGTCTTTTGGGTGAATATGTAAAACAAAAGAAAGTACTTGTTTCTGCAGGAGATGTGATGTATGAAGTTGTTTGGGGGCTCTGGAGGAAGGGGGCAAGTGTGCTGAGCCATGGAACAAATGTTAGTGCAGGGGTGGCAGTCCTTTTTGCACCAGGTCTGGCCGTAAAAATTGGCTCCTCAAAGGAGGTGTGTAAACTGCTTGTAGTAAAAGCAGAAATTAACAACAGGGGTTTTGCCCTTATAAATGTGCATGTGCCTAACACAGGGAGAGAGGTGTCTTAGACAGGAACTCTCACAGGTAGCGCCTGAGGAGACGCTGGTGGTCGGCGGAGACTGGAACTGAACGATGGATTTTACGAAAGATATAAATGGGGAGGAGCCTCATTCAGGCTCAGTGGAGGTGTTAAGAGACATCATTAGTCAGTCTGACCTAGTGGATGTTTGGAGAACTAGACATCCCAACACAAGACAGTATACATGGGTGAAGGTCTTTGGGGCTAGGGTAAGTGCAGCCAGACAAGATTGGATTTACATGTCCAGAAATCAGAGCAATAGGCTGTTGGGCGCTACCATTCTCCCGGTGGGCTTTTGGATCATCACATAACCATGGCTCGGCTGTCTATTTCACCAGGGCCTCGACAGGCATCCTATTGGAAGTTTAATGTAAAGTTCTTACAAGATGCCACTTCTTGCTCAGGTTTCTAGACTTTTTGGGAAAGATGGGGGCAGCGAAGAGATGAGTATGAGTCGCTGAGTCAATGGTGGGATGTGGGAAAAGTCAAAATTCTGCTTTTCTGTCAACAGTATACAGCTCTCTCATCCTCAGAGGCTAGGAGAGTCGTGGGGGAACTCGAGTGTAGTATCAATAAAGTGGAGGTAGAGCTGGTGGGGCAAGGCAATGTAGGCCTCCAGGCTAATTTAGCTGAATTATGTAAGGAGCTGGGCAGTTTTTTCCAGGTTAAAGCAAAGGGAGCACCTGTAAGACCTAGGTTCTCCATGCTCAAGGAGATGGATGCTCCCAGCTCCTTCTCCTTTGGTTTGGAAAGACAGAGTGGTGAAGCCAAGGAAATGCATTGTCTGCGGCTGTCGGATGAGCGGGGGACCTCTGTGGTGGGGGAGATGCATGAGCGGACTGTGGAGGTTTATACGGAGTTGTATAGGGCAGAACTGTGTGATCCTATGTGTGCTCAGGTTTTGTTTGCAGAACTCCCTAAGCTCTCTCTGGCACAGAGGAATGAAATGGACATTCCCCTTTTGTACCATGAACTGGCAGAGGCCATAACCCAGATGTCCCCCGGCCGTGCACCGGGGGTCGATGGACTCCGAGTGGAGATTTATAAAACATTCTGGGGAATAATTGGACTGGACTTCTTTTGCGTGTTGCGTGAGTGCATCAGGGGAAGGAGAGTTGCTAATGAGCTGCCGTCAGGCGGCTCTGACTCTCCTGCCCATTAAAGGGGACTTGTGTGAACTTAAGTACTGGAGGCCTGTGGCATTGCTCTGTGCGGACTACAAAATATTTGCCAAGGTCCTCGTATAACAGACTGAACTCCCATCTGGACTATAGTACACAAGGACTGGACATATTGTGTACTGGGACGCTCAATCACGGAAAACATGTTCTTAATCAGGGACATGTTGGACTTGTCGAGAGTTTCTAATGTGAACTTTGGACTGGTCTTTTGATAGAGTGGACCATGTGTATCTGTTTAATGGGATGTCTGTGTTTGGGTTTGGGGAAATGTTTTTGACTTGTGTGAAGATGTTGTATGCTGGGGCATCATGTATGGTCAAGGAGGGAGGGGGGCTGAGTAGGCCAGTCTGGGTGAGACGGGGCATTAGATAAGGATGCCCTCTATCGGGGCAGTTATATACACTAGCCATTGAAATTTTTGGGCCTCCTACGCAGGAGACTGCAGGGATTGTGTTGACAGGCATAGCAGTGTCGGTGTATGCAGATGACATTTCTGTGATGGTCAGGGATGGGTAGGATGTGCAGGCACTAGAGACTAGTCTGAAGGTGTACGAGGGAGCTTCGTCAGCTATGGTGAACTGGGGCAAGAGCAAAGCTCTGTTATGTGGGGCATGGAGGGATATAGGGCCCCCCTCTGCTTCCAGGGGGTTGGCAGTGGGGTTGTGAAGGGCTTAACATTTTGGGGGTGTACCTGGGCTCGGAGAGGTGGGTCAGGAAGAACTGGGAGGGGCTGTCACAGGCAGTGGTGTCAAGACTGGCCAGGTAGAGGTGGCTCCTGTCCCAAGTGTCATATAGAGGGAGGGTGCTGATAATCAAAAACCTGGCGGCATCCTCCCTATGGCATAAACTGGCTGTCCTCAACCCCCCCCCCCCCCCCCCCGCCGGTCTGCTCGCAGACCTGCAACGCAAGCTGGTGGATTTTTTCTGGTTGGGCCATCACTGGCTGAGGGCGGCAGTGTTGTTCATGTCCGTCCATAAAGGAGGACAGGGGCTGGTGGAATTGGAGAGCAGGGTGGCTGCATTCCGACTAAAGGCGGCGCAGAGACTGCTGTACCATACTGATGTTGGCTGGAGGGAACCAGCATGCGCATTGCTGAGGAGAGCTGGCGGATTCGGATTGGATCGGCACTTGTTCTTGGGGCGGCAGGTAGCCTAGTGGTTAGTGCGTTGGGCCAGTAACCGAAAGGTTGCTGGATCAAATCCCTGAGCTGATGAGGTAAAAATCTGTCGTTCTGCCCCTGAGCAAGGCAGTTAACCCACGGTTCCCTGGTAGTCTGTCATTGTAAATAAGAATTTGTTCTTAACTGACTTGCCTAGTTAAATTTAACCAAAAAATTGTTAATGAGGCTGGAGAGGCTGAGTACAGCTAAGGCCGACACGACAAGGGGGTATGGAGCCTGGGCTGTGGGTGTGGGAGGAGCCTATCTTCCATAATCCAGCCATCCTTTTGAGATCGGTTCAGTCGGCCACCCTGCAGAAGCGACTGATGGCACCGGGTTTACTAAGGCTGGGTGACCTGCGGCTGCTGGGGGAGGGGGATGGAAATCCCCGGAAGTACTGGCACAACAAACAGGACTAACATCTCTTAGGCTGCTGGAGAGATTCCTGGAGGAGGTCCAGGAGGCACTGTCTGAGCCGGTAAGGGGGGTGTTTGAGCTGCCAAAGGGGGAGGGCCACCAATGTTTTTGCCGCTGCAGGTGAAAGGAGACTGGGGACTGGCAAGGGGGTCTAGAGGATTTGTTGGACTCCGAGCCTGGGGGAGTTTGTGTGTGGGAGGTAAAGCTTTCTACAACCTCTGCATTAAGGTTAGGAACATTAGGAGCCTAACAGGAGTGAAGCCACATCAGTGGCAGGAGCTATGTAGGGCGGAGCGTATGGTGGGTTTTAGATGGAGGGGGCTCTACAAACCCCCAGTACCAAAGAGGCCAGGGGACCTCCAGTGGAGTGTTCGACATGGAGCCCTGGCCACTAAAAGCTGGTTGGCACAGGTTGACCCAGGAGTCGGACAGGGGTGTCCTTTCTGTGTCATGAGTGAAACAGTGCATCATGTGTTTTCTGTGTGCACCAGGTTAATGCCATTAATGTCTCTGTTGGAATGTCTGTGTGAGAGGTTGGGGGTGGAGTTTACTGTCGGGGTGTTTATAATGGGGTACAGGTATTCGAATAAGGAAAAGGCCAAATGTGTGTTGTTGAATTGTTTGTCTGCTCAGGCTAAGTTGGCTATTTGGCTAACAAGGAGGAACAGGGTCAAAGGTGGGGGGATGAAGACCCTTTACTATTATTTAATGGGAAGGTCTCGGGGCGCCTCTGGGTGTAATATGAGTTCTATAAATTGCTAAAAAGTGTGGAGATATTTCAGGAGATATGCTGTGTCAGGAATGCCGTCTGTACAGCTGGGGAAAATAGGCTGGATATACGGTTGTAGAAGTCGTGAGGTTTTGGTAATTGTGACGTGTGATGTTGTTTTGTATCGTGGGGTAGAGGGCAAGGTGAGTATGCAGCACCGTGGACATTTGTTGTTTAAAGGGGGTGGGGGGATGGGGGGGGGGGGGGTGGTGGTGGTGAGGTTTTAAGAAATGAGGATGTATCATTAAAGAAAAACAAAAAGTAAAAGTCTCTCTAACTCTCTCTCTATACTTCTCTCTCCCACTCTCCATATCTCTCTCACTCTCTCTCTCTCCTTCTCTACTTCTCTCTCTCTCTCTCTCTCTCTCTCTCTCTCTCTCACCACTCTTTGTGGAGCTGACTGTGGACACTGTGTGGAGACATTCAAGCACACTGTCTCGCAAATTGTATTAGTCTTTTACAGTCTTTCCCAATTGTTAACATATGTTTTCTGAAACTAAATCTCAGGTACTCAAAACTCTAACAACAAAACAGTTAGCCAATTTTCCCTAATCTCACAGACATCTTGCAAAATGAAACACAGCAATCAAAATCATGTACTCCCTGCTCAAAATGAAACTCTGCCTACAAATGAGACACACACACACACATCAAATGCATCTAACTTTGTGACAACCGAGATCACACTGATGTGACCTATTCAAAACACTACTATCAGGGAATAAGAGCTAAACTACTTCTATGCTCGCTTCGAGACAAATAACACTGAAACATGCATGAGAGCACCAGCTGTTCTGGACGACTGTGTGATCACGCTCTCCGCAACCGATGTGAGCAACACCTTTAAACTTTAAACAGGTCAACATTCACAAGACCACAGGGCCAGATGGATTACCAGGATGTGTACTGCAAGCATGCGCTGACCAACTGGCAAGTGTCTTCACTGACATTTTCAACCTCTCCCTGTCTGAGTCTGTAATACCAACATGTTTTAAGCAGACCACCATAGTCCCTGTGCCCTAGAACACTAAGATAACCTGCCTAAATCACTACCGACCCGTAGCACTTACATCTGTAGCCATGAAGTGCTTTGAAAGGCTGGTCATGGCTCACATCAACACCATTTTCCCAGAAACTCTAGACCCATTACAATTTGCATACTGCCCTAACAGATCCACAGATGATGCAATCTCTATTGCACTCCACAATGCCTTTTCCCACCTAAACAACAAGAACACCTATGTGAGAATGCTATTCATTGACTACAGCTTAGTTTTCAACACCATATTGCCCTAAAAAGGTCATCAATAAGCTAAGGACCCTGGCACTAAACACCTCCCTCTGCAACTGGGTCCTGGACTTCCTGACGGGCCGCCCCCAGGTGGTAAGGGTAGGTAACAACAGATCCGCAAGTTGTTCCTCAACACAGGGGCCCCTCAGGGGTGCGTGCTCAGTCCCCTCCTGTACTCCCTGTTCACTCATGACTGCACGGCCAGGCATGACACCAACACCATCATTAAGTTTGTCGATGACACAACAGTGGTAGGCCTGATCACCGACAACAACGAGACAGCCTATAGGAAGGAGGTCAGAGAACTGGCCGTGTGGTGCCAGGACAACAACCTCTCCCTCAACGTGATCAAGACAAAGGAGATGATTGTGGACTACAGGAAAAAGAGGAACGAGCTCACCCCCATTCTCATCGATGGGGCTGTAGTGAAGCAGGTTGAGAGCTTCAAGTTCCTTGGTGTCCACATCATCAACACACTAGCATGGTCCAATCACACCAAGACAGTCGTGAAGAGGGCACAACAAAACCTATTCCTCCTCATGAGACTGAAAAGATTTGGCATGGGTCCTCAGATCCTCAAAAGGTTCTACAGCTGCACCATCGAGAACATCCTGACTGGTTGCATCACTGCCTGTTATAGTAACTGCTCGGCCTCCGACCGCAAGGCACTACAGAGGGTTGTGCATACGGCCCAGTACATCACTGGGGCTAAGCTTCCTCCCATCCAGGACCTCTATACCAGGCGGTGTCAGAGGAAGGCCCTGAAAATTGTCAAAGACTCCAGCCACTCTAGTCATAGACTGTTCTCTCTGCTACCACACGGCAGCAGTACCGGAATGCCAAGTCTAGGTCCAAGAGGCTTCTTAATAGCTTCTACCCTCAAGCCATAAGACTCCTGAACATCTAATCAAATGGTTACCCAGACTATTTGCGTTACCCCCCGTCCCCTCTTTTACGACGCTGACACTCTCTGTTATTATCTATGCTTAGTCACTTTAATAACTCTACCTACATGTACATATTACCTCAATTACCTCGACTAACCAGTGCCCCCGCATATTGACTCTGTACCGATACCCCCTGTATATAGTCTCGCTATTGTTATTTTACTGCTGCTCTGTAATTACTTGTTCCTTTTATTTCTTATACTTTTTTGTATTTTTTAAACTGCATTGTCGGTTAGGGGCTTGTAAGTAAGCATTTCACTGTAAAGTCTACACCTGTTGTATTCGACGCATGTGACTAATAAAATTTGATTGGATTTGATTGGATTTGATTGGAATGGGGGATACCTAGTCAGAATCTATTTCAATGTAAAGACTAAGATTTTGTTATTATACTGTATATTGGTTGTGTGTACTCAAAGAAGAAAGGAACACAAATGCAAAAATGTTTGTTTTATATTTCAACATGACTCAATACATGTCAAACAGCATACTGTAAGCACACATACAGTAAAAATGCAAACATACAGTAAATATATTTTGCATATGCAAAGGAAGAAAAATAGGCCTATTTGTACTACAGTACTGTATGTTAGATCAATTGTACGGAATAGATAAAGAAACTGTGAAAATACAGTAAAATCAAAATCATAAGTCAAGAAACAAATACTCTATTGCGAAAACAAAATCAGTCATGTTTTGTGTTTTGGTCCGTGCTACAGATTTTCATCAACATCACAGGCGATATTCTCCTTGGCCAGACAGCAGTGGAAATATCTTCTGGCATGACGCATCCACCCTGTCAGGACTCTGCTGGAATGTCACCACAGGCCTCCATTGCCTGGAGAAGGGCCATACGTTCATGGGATTTGCGATCATACACCTTCCACTGCCGTGCTGAAAATAACTCCACAATAGAGTTGAGAAATAGGGAAAATGGTGGGAGATAGAGAATTGTAAACCTGGGATGGTCATGGAACCAGTTGCGGACCTGAGCAGCCCGATGGAAACTTACGCTGTCCCAAATTAGAACATACATTTGCTGCTCAGGATCACCTGGCCCTCTCTGCTCTGGCTGAATAAGATTGTCATGTAAGGTGTTTAGGAAATGAAGGAGATGGGCAGTGTTGTATGGTCCAAGGGTGGCATGGCGGTGGAGGACCCCATTGTGGCTCCTAGCTGGGCATGTGGTGACATTTCCCCCAATGTGGCCAGGTACCTCAATGATGGCGCATTGACCAATGATGTTCCTTCCTCTCCTCCTCGTTTTCGCTAAATTGATTCCAGCCTCACCTATGAATATGTTCCTGGGGGATGGGACTTGCATCCAACTCCATGATTCTCTGAAATGACAGTAAATACTGTAATTGCTGTGTAGTAAAGTTCACTGGCAACATCAATGAGTCTCTAATGTTTTAAGAGTATAATACTAGTACATTACTTACTTGCACATATCTGTATTGTTTATCCTTCACTCTTTGGGAATTCCTTTCAAATGGGACTCTGTAGATTTGCTTCATCCGGAGATGGTGTTTGTTAAGGCTGTGGGTTATGGTTGATAAACTCACTCTGATGGAAAATTGCAGTGTTTTAAATAACCTGTTGTTGGATTTCCAGCATTCGTATGGCGTTATTTTCAAATACCATTTGCACAATGGCAGCCTCCTTTTCGTCTGTTCTACAAAAACAAAATAGCATACAGTACAGTAAACACGGCAGTAAAACAGTATACAAGATAAACATACAGTAATACATGAAAGATTTACTTTGTTTCCCCTTACAGTATGTATTGGAATCTACAGTCTTTACTGTGTCTTATGTTGTACTACTGTCAAGTAGTAAAAGTACTGGAGAGGTCCAATGTCTGCAGTACAAACCTCATCTCATTTTGGATCGTCTGGATGATGGATGCTGCGGTGAAGCAGCTCAGATTGGGCTGCCCAGCCTCTCTCAAGATCAAACCATGGTTGTCCACATGGTCCACCACAGTCGCCCAAATTTCATCAGAGATCACTCTCATTGTTCTTGGTCTTCCTCCATCTCCACCCTCACCTCTACCTCCACCTCTCTCTGCTAAGTTTGCTTCCATTGTTCTCCAAACACAGGAGTATTCACCGGTGGTCTTTTTATCCATACCAAAAGTCTGATTTCAAAGTGAACATTTACGCAATTAGTGTTTGCACATGGTAATTGAGCTTAGCTTGTTGAACTGTGTTGCTTTTCATTTGCACACAATACATTTTAGTTGTGAAGGTTGTGCCAAAGGTAGAGAATTGTGTGTTCTGTTTTGCCAAATGTTTGTTACAGAATTGCAATCTGAGTGTAAAGCAAAACATGTGCCAGTAGTATTGCAGATGTGGTGTATGGTTCTGCTAAATGAGTTACAGGGTTGGGTCAGTGTACCTCATGGGCCACTTTTAGTGAGGAAACTATTGGGAAAAACAGTAGTAGAACCCACATACACTACATGACCAAAAGTATACCATTTCCCGTATTTCAGTCATTACCACGAGCCCGTAAGGTGCCACCAACCTCCTGTGGTGTAGTACCAATCATTTAGTGACCTAGATCTCTGCCCCACACACTCAGAGCAGGGCATGATGGGCTGTAGATAGATGGGTAGACAGATGATGGTACTGGCAGCGGCCATGGTGGACTGGTGGAAGACAAACAAATGGTGTGATGGGCATAAAGCTTACTTCATTTTTTATTTTGTTTTATTATTTTCACTGCATCAGGGATAGCTTACACAGACGTTTAGGCTTTGCAGCCTTTTTCAGTGTGTAGGTGAAATGTTATTTTAATTCAAAACAGCATTTGTAGGGAACAACCTGTGAGGGACCCATCTCCCCTCAAATCTCTACCCAGCACCTATAGGAACAAATTATGGTATGAGACAAGATGTACAATTCAAGGCTATCTCTTCAGACCGCATTATTTCCTTCACAAACCGATGAACCGCAGGTGCTTCTAATCCGGGTTGCTACTGGAGGAAGGAGTCAGAGGGCTAACGGTTCTGTGTCTCCTGGCTCTACAAGCTGTGCTGAGCTTCAACACACTATGGCCACGTTTAGTCCAAGCTCAGCCTTACATTGACTTAACCATTCAGCCAGTCTCCTAACCGCCGTAACCAGCTTGATTCCTGACACTTCAACACAACAGCCTTGAAGCATATTACATGTTTCAGATTCTCTCTCTTTACCCTTTTGTTCCACATGACCAAAGGCAATAGAGCCTTTTGAAGAGAGGCCTCCAATCTTTCAATAATGTTTGCATGGTGTGGATTGTTGTGGGGGGCGGGACAAAGCCGGGGCCCGGTTGGGGCGCCCATGCTAGGCTGTCTGTATGATAAACAATGTGACACGGCGGTACATGGTGATGAATGGCCCAGCCTCCGGCATGGAGTACCTTTTTTCATCCGGAGTCCATGGAGTGAACCCTCTCTTTCCAGCTTCATAAATCACTGGCTTTGCTGGTCAGTAGAGTGAGAGGGGAGCAGGGAAACACGGAGCAGGGAGCAATGGTGGACCGGGTTTTCTGCGGGCAAGGTCTCTCCCCTTTCCCTCCCTCTCTTTCTCTCTCTTCTGCCAGCATGAGAAGAGAGGAGGAGGTGGACAAATTGCCCCACACTAATGTTACTGCTACTAATGCTTTTACATGTCATTTTATGCAAGGCATTTCCATTCAGTCTCTAGACCAGAAACTGTTCTGTATGCCTGAACAAGTTTTACATTTCCGTACAAACAAGATATCAACATATTATGAGTATTATTGGATAATTGCCTGGAAGCTGTGACATTCACATAGATTCACTTTCCCACTTTTTTGTACTTAGCCCTGTTTTCTTCCTGTTTCTAATACTCACACCCTTTTGTTAATTGTTGTTCTGTGTCCCCTTGTGAGCCAGACTCTAATCTTCTGTATAGGCTATATGTCATGTTGTCTCTTTCCATTTCATGGTGTCATATTTCTATTATGCATATACTACCTTATAAGCTGGTAATTTACAGTGATACTTTATTACAGAGAGAGGTATGCACTGCCGTAAAGATGGTTTAATTATTACTATGTGATTCAATGTATCTAAAAGAAAAGCATTACTATAGTCCTTATGAATGCCAAATATGTCTCAGTCAAGAGGAATGTCTGGCGTGAGGGCAGCTAAACGATCAGTTATCTACCACATTCTGGATCTGTTTTCTGGCACGTCCAAGGAAACGACTCAGGATGTACGTCCCTGTGTGTGAATGTACAGGAAGTATCAGGGTCCAGATGTGGTCTGAGATCATGCAGGTTCAGGCTCTGTGTTTATACCCACCTGTACATCAGATTAAACACCCTGCGCCAAGGATACACAGCCGTGTCCCACCTGGGAGGAGTGGAAACTGAGACCTCACTTGTTCACTTCCTGTCGCTCTTAGCAGAGCTGCACTGTGGCCTAGCTGCGTGACGGGTGTGTTGTGGTGTGGTATGTTGTGGTGTGTTGTGGTGTGTTGTGGTGTGGTATGTTGTGGTGTGGTGTGGTGTGTTGTGGTGTGTTGTGGTGTGGTATGTTGTGGTGTGTTATGGTGTGGTGTGTTGTGGTATGTTGTGGTGTGTTGTGGTGTGGTATGTTGTGGTGTGGTGTGGTATGTTGTGGTGTGTTGTGGTATGTTGTGGTGTGTTGTGGTGTGTTGTGGTGTGGTATGTTGTGGTGTGTTGTGGTGTGTTGTGGTGTGTTGTGGTGTGGTGTGGTGTGTTGTGGTGTGTTGTGGTCTGTTGTGGTCTGTTGTGGTGTGTTGTGGTATGTTGTGTTGTGGTATGTTGTGGTGTGTTGTGGTATGTTGTGGTGTGGTGTGTTGTGGTATGTTGTGTTGTGGTGTGTTGTGGTGTGGTATGTTGTGGTGTGTTGTTGTGTTGTGTTGTGGTGTGTTGTGTTGTGTTGTGGTGTGTTGTGTTGTGGTATGTTGTGGTGTGTTGTGGTGTGGTGTGGTATGTTGTGGTGTGGTATGTTGTGGTGTGGTGTGGTGTGTTGTGGTGTGGTGTGTTGTAATGTGTTGTGGTATGTTGTGGTGTGTTGTGGTGTGGTGTGTTGTGGTGTGGTATGTTGTGGTGTGTTGTGGTGTGGTATGTTGTGGTGTGGTGTGTTGTGGTGTGTTGTGGTATGTTGTGGTGTGTTGTGGTATGTTGTGGTGTGTGGTGGTGGGTATGTTGTGTTGTGGTATGTTGTGGTGTGTTGTGGTATGTTGTGGTGTGTTGTGGTATGTTGTGGTGTGTTGTGGTATGTTGTGGTGTGGTGTGTTGTGGTATGTTGTGTTGTGGTGTGTTGTGGTATGTTGTGGTGTGGTGTGTTGTGGTGTGGTGTGTTGTAATGTGTTGTGGTATGTTGTGGTGTGTTGTGGTGTGGTGTGTTGTGGTATGTTGTGGTGTGTTGTGGTGTGTTGTGGTGTGGTATGTTGTGGTGTGTTGTGGTATGTTGTGTTGTGGTGTGTTGTGGTGTGGTGTGTTGTGTTGTGTTGTGGTATGTTGTGGTGTGTTGTGGTATGTTGTGGTGTTACAAGGCTGTAAAACATTATCCTAAATATAAACAATTAAAGTGGTGAACACCATTGGTGTTTAATATGAGGGATTCAGAATGAAATATCCTTTATATATTTTTTCTACACTTATTTATTTTATTATGTCAATATGTATTTGTTGTCAATGTTTTGGCATCAAACTGGTGTCAGTTGTGAAAAAAGTAAATAATTCCATTGTTGATTAGATGCTTTTTTTCATGAATTAGGCAATTTTCTCTTCAACCATATGGTCTACCAACTATAAACTCATGGGTGATATGGACACAGACATAAAAAATGAATACTATATAATATGAATACATTTTTTCAAAAGTTATTCAAGTTTAAATTATGTAAATTACAATGGATTGCCATAGATTTTTTGTTAATTATAAAAAGGATTGAAGATTCCAGTTACTTTTGTAAATGACTGGTAGCTTTGCAACCCTAGTTGTGTTGTGGTGTGTTGTGTTAGTCCAGGGTGAATGGGCATAGGCAGGAAGGCTTCAGTAAAGAGCACATTGGACTCAGGACCTCTGCTCTGGAATTGCTGCAGTCAGTTTACCACAAGGCTGATAGGAGGCATCTGGTTTCAATCAATGTTTCCCTGCGCCATTATGAAATTAGCTGTGCGGAAATGATTTCAAATGGCCTGTAATGATTGTTGATAGAAATGTGCAGAATTGTTTCACCCTTTGAGATAAGCAAACCGGTAAATCAGTCAAAACAAATGCAAAGAGCCCCTTCAGTGGGGGAGGAAAAGTAAGAAAAAAATCTATTTTTTGTTCCAAGCAAGGAGTCTGTACTTTAACTGCGTCGGCTTGGCTGCGTTTCAGAAACTGATAGCTTCTTAACTACTTGGCAACAGATGTGGTTATTCTTTACGAACGCAAAAGATAAATAAATAAATATGCGTCATAAACCCTCTCTGCTTACATTTTTTTGAAGCTCTTTGGCCTCTTTTGTTGTTGGGGCCCAGTTGTATACGTGGGACACTTCCCTGTAATGTGCAGAAGGAAACATCCGCATGGGCGGCTTTGAAGACCCTTTTTGATCATTAGGCTGATTGCTGTTCTAAGTGACTTTGTGATGGTTTAATTAAACTCCAGCCTTAAGCTGTGGGCTTCCTTAATAGCCAGTTACTGTGCACACACACACACACACACACACACACACACACACACACACACACACACACACACACACCGCATCTCTGCTACTCTGATGGAGATGTAAATACATGTGCTGTGTCTCCAGACAACAGATGTGTGTTTGTGGATGGAAGAGTGAACCATTTACAGTCGCTGGTTCATTTAGGGAGAGGTTGTTAGCGATTGAAAGTCACTCTTGGCTGAGTGGCTGGGTAATAAATGAGTTCCTGTCAGAGGGAGGGGACAGACAGGTGCTGTGGTTCTGCTCTGGTTCTGGTGGTAGATTGGTGGGTACCCACTCAGACTAAACTTGTTGCTGTACCTGGGATGTGTTCTCTATCTGTGTCCAGGTGAGGCATCTGGGCAGGAAGGTAGAGTTGCCAGTGTTAGTGTCATGGCAGCCTGCCGTTTCTCCCACTCCCACACGCATAGTGCCTCCCAGCCAGGGAACCATGGTGCTGCCAGCCAGGGGGCCATAGTGCCTCCCAGCCAGGGGGCCATAGTGCCTCCCAGCCAGGGGACCATGGTACTGCCAGCCAGGGGGCCATAGTGCCTCCCAGCCAGGGGACCATAGTGCCTCCCAGCCAGGGGACCATGGTGCTGCCAGCCAGGGGGCCATACTGCCTCCCAGCCAGGGGACCATGGTGCTGCCAGCCAGGGGACCATGGTGCTGCCAGCCAGGGGGCCATAGTGCCTCCCAGCCAGGGGGCCATAGTGCCTCCCAGCCAGGGGACCATGGTGCTGCCAGCCAGGGGGCCATAGTGCCTCCCAGCCAGGGGACCATAGTGCTGCCAGCCAGGGGACCATGGTGCTGCCAGCCAGGGGACCATGGTGCTGCCAGCCAGGGGACCATGGTGCTGCCAGCCAGGGGGCCATAGTGCCTCCCAGCCAGGGGACCATGGTGCTGCCAGCCAGGGGACCATAGTGCTGCCAGCCACTCCCTACCTAGACCACTGCGGCTTGGACACATACCCACTGCAGAGAATTTGGTTAGACATGATACAGTATGAAAGAGTCTGATATGGAAGTTCAAAGGATTTTTGTGCGGGATATATAATCAATGCCCATTTCCAACCTCTAGGAATAAACTATTTATGATGGTGTGTGAACTCCTGAACAGAAGTAAAGATCCTCTCTCTCTCTCCCTCCCTCTCTCTCTTTCACTCTCAATTCAAGGGCTTTATTGGCATGGGAACATCTCTCTCTCTCTCTCTGTTCCTCTCATTCCCTCTCTCTCTCCCTCTCCTCGCTCCCCTTCTCTCTCTCGCTCTCTCTCCCTCTCGCTCCATCTCTCTCTCTTCCTCTCTCTCACTCCCTCTCTCTTTCTCTCTCTCTCTCTCTCTGTCGCTCTCTCTCTCTCGCTGTCTCTCTCTCTCTCTCTCTCTCTGTCGCTCTCTCTCTCTCTTTGTCTCTCTCTCTCTTTGTCTCTCTCTCTCTCCCTCTCCCCGAGGATAGCTGCAGCTCTTCATTTCTCCTGGTCCAGAGAAGTGCAGAAGTGTTGACCCAGTATTCATCTCACTTAATATTCCTCATATCACCACTCAAAGGCTAATTGGGGGAAGAGATACCTCATTAAGGTTCATTTGATCTAAAAATATTCATTATCTGAAGAGGTCGGAGCATTAAGCAAGAAAACATGCAGAGCCTCTCATCCCTTTGAATGTGTTTAACTATGGATTTACCTGCCATTCCCCCCTTTTTCCTCACCAGTCACAGGTTTTGAAGTGTGAATTCTTACGTGAGTTCTGTGAATTAGTCCGAACCTTTCCTTAAATCAGTATTTTCCCATTAATGTAATGGACACACGTAATATACCAAACAATAGGGACACCTTCCTAATATTGAGTTGCACCCCCTATTTTGCCCTCAGAACAGCCTCAATTCGTCAGGGCATGGACTGTACAAGGTGTCGAAAGCGTTCCACAGGGATGCCGGCCCATGTTGACTCTAATGTTTCCCACAGTTGTGTCAAGTTGGCTGGATGTCCTTTAGGTGGTGGACCATTTTTGATACACACAGGAAACAGTTGATCATGAAAAACCGGTCCGTCTGGCACCTACTACCATACCTTTGTCTTGCCCATTCAGCCTCTGAATGGCACACATACACAATCTATGTCTCCATTGTCCCAACATGTATACATCCTTCTTTAACCTGTCTCCTCCCCTTCATCTACACTGATTGCTGGATTTAACAAGTGACATCAATAAGGGATCATAGCTTTCACCTGGTCAGTCTATGTCATGGAAAGAAAATGTTTTGTATAGTCAGTGTATATGCTCTGTGATGTTAGGCACAGCAGTGTGCTGAGTGCGTTTACAGCAGTCCTTACCGAGCAGAACGCTTCCTAGCTACCTTCAGGGCAGAGATCAATGCAGTGGCAGCTTTATGGGCCAGACTGCAGCTCACAGACGGCAGCTCACAGACTGCAGCTCACAGACGGCACTCAGCGTTCATTTACATTCCTTCAATTCTCTGTCTTTAGTGCTTTAGAAATTTAGTATAGGTCGACTTTCATGTTTACTTTCTATTTAACCTTTATTTAACTAGGCAAGTCAGTTAAGAACAAATTCTTATTTACAATGACGGCCTACTTATAAATCCCCCCTGGCCAAACCCTCCCCTAACCCAGACGACGCTGGGCTAATGGTGCGCCTCCCTAAGGGACTTCCGATAACTTCCGGTTGTGATACAGTCCAGGATTGAACCTGGGTCTGTAGTGATGCCTTAGATCACTGCGCCACTCGGGAGCCCAAACTGTCATGTATGGCAGGTAATATAGAATACAGGGAGCCTCAGGGAGCCCCACGCACACTTCCCGGGCCCTGTTCTTTAGTTTCAGTTTTATTGTCATGCTTTCATCTTTGGAAAATAATTAACATTGGCCGTTCCTTCTTGACTTGGTTAAGCTCATTAAGTTCACCTCCACTTTGTGTGTGTCGTTCTTCCGTTGTCAGCCTGTTTTCAACATTCTCAATCCAGCCCGTCGTTCAGCGGGCTTGTCTTGTTTAAAATCAGGGAGAAAGTGGCCCTCGGGATTATGTGGGAGTAGTGGAGTAGATTAATAGGTTAGACCCCCGGGGGACAACATGGGGAAGTGGGAGTAGGTAGAGCTCATACCTGGTTCTAAGGTTGCTGCACCCACAGAAGGGGCCACCCACAGAAGGGGCCACCCACAGAAGTGGCCACCCACAGAAGGGGCATGTCACACAGTGGTCATGGCACTTTCTTGAAAACGGTCTTTTACATGTTTTTATGTATAAGATGGAACATAGAAGACTAAACTGCATTATAATTCACTTCCAGCTTCATTTTTGGCAGACTTACACTATCTGACCAAAAGTATGTGGACACCTGCTCAACAAACATCTCATTCCAAAATCATGGGCATTAATATGGAGTTGGTCCCTCGTTTGCTGCTATAACAGCCTCCCCTCTTCTGGGAAGGCTTTCCACTAGATGTTGGAACATTGCAGCGGGGATTCGTTCCATTCAGCCACAAGAGCATTAGTTAGGTCGGGCACTTAATGTTGGGCGATTAGGCCTGGCTCGCAGTCAGCGAGAAGAAAAGGAGGAAGGGAAGTGCTGCTAAGGTACACAATAGTAGGTTTTGGTAGACAGAAGGTGCTAAGGTACACAATAGTAGGTTTTGGTAGACAGAAGTTGCTGAGGTACACAATAGTAGGTTTTGGTAGACAGAAGGTGCTGAGGTACACAATAGTAGGTTTTGGTAGACAGAAGGTGTTAGGTACACAATAGTAGGTTTGGTAGACAGAAGGTGCTGAGGTACACAATAGTAGGTTTTGGTAGACAGAAGGTGCTCTTTGATCAAATAGCCCTTACACAGACTGTGTGTTTTGGGTCATTGTCCTGTTGAAAAACAAATGATAGAACAGACTAGATGGGATGGCGTATTGCTGCAGAATGCTGTGGTAGCCATGCTGGTTAAGTGTGCCTTGAATTCTAAATAAATCACTTACAGTGTCACCAGCAAAGCACCCCCACACCATCACACCACCTCCTCCATACTTCATGGTGGGAACCACACATGCGGAGATCATCCGTTCACCTACTCTGCATCTCACAAAGACACGGCGGTTGGAACCAAAAATCTCAAATTTGGACTCATCAGACCAAAGAACAGATTTACACCAGTCTAATGTCCATTGCTCGTGTTTCTTGTCCCAAGCAAGTCTCTTCTTCTTATTGGTGTCCTTTAGTAGTGGTTTCTTTGCAGCAATTTGACCATGAATTTCCTCTGAACAGTTGATGTTAAGCTGTGTCTGTTTTTTATTTTATTTTTTAATTGAACCTTTATTTAACTAGGCAAGTCAGTTAAGAACAAATTCATATTTACAATGATGGCCTACACCGGCCAAACCTGGATGACGCTGAGCCAATTGTGCGCCGACCTATGGGACTCCCAATCACGCCCGGTTGTGATACAGTCTGGGTTCGAACCTCTGCTCTGTTACTTGAACTCTGAAGCATTTATTTGGGCTGCAATTTCTGAGGCTGGTAACTCTAATGAACTTTTCCTCTGCAGCAGAGGTAACTTATCCTCTGCAGCAGAGGTCTTCCTTTCCTGTGGCGGTTCTCGTGAAAGCAAGTTTCATCATAGCGCTTGATGGTTTTTGTGACTGCACTTGAAGAAACTTAATGTCTTAAAGTATTGATGGACTGTTGTTTATCTTTACTTATTTGAGCTGTTCTTGCCATAATATGGACTTGGTATTTTACCAAATAGAGCTATCTTCTGTATACCACCCATACCTTGTCACAACACAACTGATTGGCTCAAATGCATTAAGAAGGAAAGAAATTCCACAAATTAACTTTTAACAAGGCACACCTGTTAATTAAAATGCATTCCAGATGACTACCTCATGAAGCTGGTTGAGAGAATGCCTAGAAGGTACAAAGCTGTCATCAAGGCAAAGGGTGGCTACTTTGAAGAATCTTAAATATTAAATATATTTTGATTTGTTTAACACTTTTTTGGCTACTACGTGATTCCATATGTGTTATTTCATAGTTTTGATGTCTTCACTATTATTCTACAATGTAGAAAATAGTAAAAAAAAATAAAGAAAAACCCTGGAATGAGTAGGTGTGTCCAAACATTTGACTGGTACTGTGCTTTTGTATATATAGTGTATTTTACTAACACCAGATTTGTAAATTGTCTCCTTTATACAACTCACATCACTTCCTAATTGGTAATTGGCAATAGCAGACATTGCTGACGTTCTGATGTCCCACTACTGCAGTGTTTAATCAGTTCTGGTTCCAAAACAGTAAAGGCTCCAGCAGCAGGTGTGTGTGTGTGTGTGTGTGTGTGTGTGTGTGTGTGTGTGTGTGTGTGTGTGTGTGTGTGTGTGTGTGTGTGTGTGTGTGAGTGCGTGTTGATCAGAGCAGAGTCTCTTCCTCCTGCCAATACTCCCAGAGTCTTGTTTGATTGGAGTGTTTCTCTGAGAGCATTATAAATACCATGAAGACAGTTGGTTCCCAGAGCTTTATGGCTCCCTGGGTGCCTGTTGTCAAAACCTGCCATCTTGTTGGGAATAAATAGATAATTGGCAGGGAAGAGATCCATATCCCTTCCTACCCCTCCTGTGAGTTGTCCTTCATCACGACTGGGGGGGTTATGACACACGTAAGTGCTGCTGGGTAAGTGGACTGACTGAACTGTGCAGTTATCAGTCTACATAATGACAGACAACCCACCCCTCCAGCTCCCACCTACCCCAGTGAAACACAGTGGAGAATGAATGGTGCTGTTGCCTGGTGCTTACACGTTTTCGGAAGAAGAGTAGGGAGACAAAAGAGGGTGTCATTGAGATAAGGTGATGATCAGAGAGAAAGAGGGTGTCATTGAGATAAGGTGATGATCAGAGAGAATGAGGGTGTCATTGAGATTAGGTGATGATCAGAGAGAATGAGGGTGTCATTGAGATAAGGTGATGATCAGAGAGAATGAGGGTGTCATTGAGATAAGGTGATGATCAGAGAGAAAGAGGGTGTCATTGAGATTAGGTGATGATCAGAGAGAAAGAGGGTGTCATTGAGATAAGGTGATGATCAGAGAGAAAGAGGGTGTCATTGAGATAAGGTGAGGATCAGAGAGAACGAGGGTGTCATTGAGATAAGGTGAGGATCAGAGAGAACGAGGGTGTCATTGAGATAAGGTGAGGATCAGAGAGAATGAGGGTGTCATTGAGATAAGGTGAGGATCAGAGAGAACGAGGGTGTCATTGAGATAAGGTGAGGATCAGAGAGATCGAGGGTGTCATTGAGATAAGGTGAGGATCAGAGAGAAAGAGGGTGTCATTGAGATTAGGTGATGATCAGAGAGAAAGAGGGTGTCATTGAGATTAGATGATGATCAGAGAGAAAGAGGGTGTCATTGAGATTAGGTGATGATCAGAGAGAAAGAGGGTGTCATTGAGATAAGGTGATGATCAGAGAGAAAGAGGGTGTCATTGAGATTAGGTGATGATCAGAGAGAATGAGGGTGTCATTGAGATAAGGTGAGGATCAGAGAGAATGAGGGTGTCATTGAGATTAGGTGATGATCAGAGAGAAAGAGGGTGTCATTGAGATTAGGTGATGATCAGAGAGAATGAGGGTGTCATTGAGATAAGGTGATGATCAGAGAGAATGAGGGTGTCATTGAGATAAGGTGAGGATCAGAGAGAACGAGGGTGTCATTGAGATAAGGTGAGGATCAGAGAGAACGAGGGTGTCATTGAGATAAGGTGATGATCAGAGAGAAAGAGGGTGTCATTGAGATTAGGTGATGATCAGAGAGAAAGAGGGTGTCATCGAGATAAGGTGAGGATCAGAGAGAACGAGGGTGTCATTGAGATAAGGTGAGGATCAGAGAGAAAGAGGGTGTCATTGAGATAAGGTGATGATCAGAGAGAAAGAGGGTGTCATTGAGATTAGGTGAGGATCAGAGAGAACGAGGGTGTCATTGAGATTAGGTGATGATCAGAGAGAAAGAGGGTGTCATTGAGATAAGGTGAGGATCAGAGAGAACGAGGGTGTCATTGAGATAAGGTGAGGATCAGAGAGAAAGAGGGTGTCATTGAGATTAGGTGATGATCAGAGAGAAAGAGGGTGTCATTGAGATTAGGTGAGGATCAGAGAGAAAGAGGGTGTCATTGAGATAAGGTGATGATCAGAGAGAAAGAGGGTGTCATTGAGATAAGGTGATGATCAGAGAGAAAGAGGGTGTCATTGAGATAAGGTGAGGATCAGAGAGAACGAGGGTGTCATTGAGATAAGGTGAGGATCAGAGAGAAAGAGGGTGTCATTGAGATTAGGTGATGATCAGAGAGAAAGAGGGTGTCATTGAGATTAGGTGAGGATCAGAGAGAAAGAGGGTGTCATTGAGATAAGGTGATGATCAGAGAGAAAGAGGGTGTCATTGAGATTAGGTGATGATCAGAGAGAAAGAGGGTGTCATTGAGATAAGGTGATGATCAGAGAGAAAGAGGGTGTCATTGAGATAAGGTGAGGATCAGAGAGAAAGAGGGGAGAAGTAGGCAGGTTTACTTTACAAGACAATGTTTTATTATTTGGATGGAAGATGGGCACAGTAATGCAGATGTGGTTGGCAGTGGTGCTCCAAACCAGACAGTGTAAGGCTGCAGAGTGTACTACTAGAAAGGGTCCAGTGCTGAGTGTACTGCTAGAAAGGGTGCAGTGCTGAGTGTACTGCTGGAAAGGGTCCAGTGCAGAGTGTACTGCTAGAAAGGGTCCAGTGCAGAGTGTACTACTAGAAAGGGTGCAGTGCTGAGTGTACTGATAGAAAGGGTGCAGTGCAGAGTGTACTGCTAGAAAGGGTCCAGTGCAGAGTGTACTGACTAGAAAGGGTGCAGTGCAGAGTGTACTGCTGAAAGGGTCCAGTGCAGAGTGTACTGATAGAAAGGGCCCAGTGCAGAGTGTACTGCTGGAAAGGGTCCAGTGCAGAGTGTACTGCTGGAAAGGGTCCAGTGCTGAGTGTACTGCTGGAAAGGGTCCAGTGCAGAGTGTACTGATAGAAAGGGTGCAGTGCAGAGTGTACTGCTAGAAAGGGTCCAGTGCAGAGTGTACTGCTAGAAAGGGTCCAGTGCAGAGTGTACTGATAGAAAGGGCCCAGTGCAGAGTGTACTGCTGAAAGGGTCCAGTGCAGAGTGTACTACTAGAAAGGGTCCAGTGCAGAGTGTACTGCTAGAAAGGGCCCAGTGCAGAGTGTACTGCTGGAAAGGGTCCAGTGCAGAGTGTACTGCTGGAAAGGGTCCAGTGCTGAGTGTACTGCTGGAAAGGGTCCAGTGCAGAGTGTACTGATAGAAAGGGTGCAGTGCAGAGTGTACTGCTAGAAAGGGTCCAGTGCAGAGTGTACTGCTAGAAAGGGTCCAGTGCAGAGTGTACTGCTAGAAAGGGTCCAGTGCAGAGTGTACTGCTGAAAGGGTCCAGTGCAGAGTGTACTACTAGAAAAGGTCCAGTGCAGAGTGTACTACTAGAAAGGGCCCAGTGCAGAATGTACTGCTAGAAAGGGTCCAGTGCAGAGTGTACTGCTAGAAAGGGTCCAGTGCAGAGTGTACTGCTAGAAAGGGTCCAGTGCAGAATGTACTACTAGAAAGGGTCCAGTGCAGAATGTACTGCTAGAAAGGGCCCAGTGCAGAATGTACTGCTAGAAAGGGTCCAGTGCAGAGTGTACTGCTAGAAAGGGTCCAGTGCAGAATGTACTGCTAGAAAGGGTCCAGTGCAGAATGTACTACTAGAAAGGGTCCAGTGCAGAATGTACTGCTAGAAAGGGCCCAGTGCAGATTGTACTGCTAGAAAGGGTCCAGTGCAGAGTGTACTGCTAGAAAGGGTCCAGTGCAGAATGTACTGCTAGAAAGGGCCCAGTGCAGAGTGTACTGCTTTAGAAAGGGCCCAGTGCAGAGCGTACTGCTTTAGAAAGGGCCCAGTGCAGAGCGTACTGCTTTAGAAAGGGCCCAGTGCAGAGTGTACTGCTTTAGAAAGGGCCCAGTACAGAGCGTACTGCTTTAGAAAGGGCCCAGTGCAGAGTGTACTTCTTTAGAAAGGGCCCAGTGCAAAGCGTACTGCTTTAGAAAGGGCCCAGTGCAGAGCGTACTGCTTTAGAAAGGGCCCAGTGCAGAGCGTACTACTTTAGAAAGGGCCCAGTGCAGAGTGTACTGCTTTTAGAACGGGCCCAGTGCAGTGTGTACTACTTTAGAAAGGGCCTAGTACAGAGTGTAGTACTAGAAAGGAACTAGTGCAGAGCGTACTACTTTAGAAAGGGCCCAGTGCAGAGTGTACTGCTTTTAGAACGGGCCCAGTGCAGTGTGTACTACTTTAGAAAGGGCCTAGTACAGAGTGTAGTACTAGAAAGGAACCAGTGCAGAGTGTATTGCTTTTGAAAGGGCCCAGGGCATAGTGTACTGCTTTAGAAAGGGCCAAGAGCAGACCCTACTGCTTTAGAAAGGGCACAGGGCAGAGTGTACTGCTTTAGAAAGGGCCCAGAGAAGAGTGTACTGCTTTAAAATGGGCCCAGTGCAGAGTGTAGTACTAGAAATGGCCCAGTACAGAGCATGCTGCTTTAGAAAGGGCCCAGTGCAGAGTGTACTGCTTTATAAAGGGCCCAGTGCAGAGTGTACCGCTTTAGAACGGACCCAGTGCAGAGTGTACTGCTTTAGAAAGGGCCTAGTGCATAGTGTACTGCTTTTTTATTTTTTATTTTTTTTATTTCACCTTTATTTAACCAGGTAGGCAAGTTGAGAACAAGTTCTCATTTACAATTGCGACCTGGCCAAGATAAAGCAAAGCAGTTCGACAACATACAAAAACACAGAGTTACACATGGAGTAAAACAACATACAATCAATGATGCAGTAGAAAAAAATAAAAAAATAAGACTATATACAATGTGAGCAAATTATGTGAGATAAGGGAGGTAAAGGCAAAAAAATGCCATGGTGGCAAAGTAAATAAAGTATAGCAAGAAAAACACTGGAATGGTAGATTTGTAGTTTGAAGAAAGTTCAGAGATAAAATATAAATAATATGGTGCAAAGGAGCAAAATAAATAAAATAAATAAATACAGTAGGGGGAAGAGGTAGTAGTTTGGGCTAAATTATAGATGGGCTATGTACAGGTGCAGTGATCTGTGAGCTGCTCTGACAGCTGGTGCTTAAAGCTAGTGAGGGAGATAAGTGTTTCCAGTTTCAGAGATTTTTGTAGTTCGTTCCAGTCATTGGCAGCAGAGAACTGGAAGGAGAGACGACCAAAGGAGGAGTTGGCTTTAGGGGTGACCAGAGAGATATACCTGCTGGAGCGCGTGCCACAGGTGGGTGCTGCTATGGTGACCAGTGAGCGGAGATAAGGGGGGACTTTACCTAGCAGGGTCTTGTAGATGACCTGGAGCCAATGTGTTTGGCGACGATTATGAAGCGAAGGCCAGCCAACGAGAGCGTACAGGTCGCAGTGGTGGGTGGTATATGGGGCTTTGGTGACAAAACGGATGGCACTGTGATAGACTGCATCCAGCTTGTTGAGTAGGGTATTGGAAGCTATTTTGTAAATGACATCGCCGAAGTCGAGGATTGGTAGGATGGTCAGTTTTACGAGGGTATGTTTGGCAGCATGAGTGAAGGATGCTTTGTTGCGAAATAGGAAGCCAATTCGAGATTTCACTTTGGATTGGAGATGATTGATGTGAGTCTGGAAGGAGAGTTTACAGTCTAACCAGACACCTAGGTATTTGTAGTTGTCCACAAATTCTAAGTTAGAACCGTCCAGAGAAGTGATGCTGGACAGGCGGGCAGGTGCAGGCAGCGATCGGTTGAAGAGCATGCATTTAGTTTTACTTGTGTTTAGGAGCAGTTGGAGACCACGGAAGGAGAGTTGAATGGCATTGAAGCTCGTCTGGAGGGTTGTTAACACAGTGTCCAAAGAAGGGCCAGAAGTGTACAGAATGGTGTCGTCTGCGTAGAGGTGGATCAGAGATTCACCAGCAGCAAGAGCGACATCATTTATGTATACAGAGAAAAGAGTTGGCCCAAGAATTGAACCCTGTGGTACCCCCATAGAGACTGCCAGAGGTCCAGACAGTAGGCCCTCCGATTTCACACACTGAACTCTGTCAGAGAAGTAGTTGGTGAACCAGGCGACGCAATCGTTTGAGAAACCAAGGCTACTGAGTCTGCCGATGAGGATGTGGTGATTAACAGAGTCAAAAGCTTTGGCCAGGTCAATGAATACGGCAGCACAGTATTGTTTCTTATCGATGGCGGTTACGATGTCGTTTAGGACCTTGAGCGTGGCTGAGGTGCACCCATGACCAGCTCTGAAACCAGATTGCATAGCGGAGACGGTGCGGTGGGATTCGAAATGGTCGGCTTTCGAAGACCTTAGAAAGGCAGGGTAGGATGGATATAGGTCTGTAGCAATTTGGGTCAAGAGTGTCACCTCCTTTGAAGAGGGGGATGACAGCAGCTGCTTTCCAATCTATGGGAATCTCAGACGACACAAAAGAGAGGTTGAACAGGCTAGTAATAGGGGTTGCAATAATTTCGGCAGATAATTTTAGAAAGAAAGTGTCCAGATTGTCAAGCCCAGCTGATTTGTAGGGGTCCAGATTTTGCAGCTCTTTCAGAACATCAGCTGAATGGATTTGGGAGAAGGAGAAATGGGGGAGGCTTGGGGAGTAGCTGTGGGGGGTGCAGTGCTGTTGAATGCAGTAGGGGTAGTTAGGTGGAAAGCATGGCCAGCCGTAGAAAAATGCTTATTGAAATTCTCAATTATAGTGGGCTTATCGGTGGTGACAGAGTTTCCTATCCTCAGTGCAGTGGGCAGTTGGGAGGAGGTGTTCTTATTCTCCATGGACTTTACAATGTCCCAGAACTTTTTAGAGTTGGAGTTGCACGAAGCAAATTTCTGTTTGAAAAAGCTAGCCTTGGCGTTTCTAACTGCCTGTGTGTATTGGTTTCTAACTTCCCTAAAAAGTTGCATATCGCGGGGGCAGTTCGATGCTAATGCAGAACGCCACAGGATATTTTTGTGTTGGTTAAGGGCAGTCAGGTCTGGGGAGAACCAAGGGCTATATCTGTTCCTGGTTCTACATTTCTTGAAAGGGGCATGCTTATTTAAGATGGAGAGGAAGGCATTTTTAAAAAATAACCAGGCATCCTCTACTGACGGGATGAGGTCAATATCCTTCCAGGATACCAGGGCCAGGTCGAATAGAAAGGCTTGCTCGTTGAAATGTTTCAGGGAGCGTTTGACAGTGATGAGTGGAGGTCGTTTGACCGCTGACCCATTACGGGTGCAGGCAATGAGGCAGTGATCGCTGAGATCTTGGTTGAAAACAGCAGAGGTGTATTTAGAGGGCACGTTGGTTAGGATGATATCTATGAGGGTGCCAGTGTTTGCGGCTTTGGGGTTGTACCTGGTGGG